>NW_020671820.1:0-2064 GCF_002925995.2 Terrapene triunguis | reverse complement strand
GCTTGCCCTGCCTGTAATTAAATTCTCTTTCCTACCTCTCCAGCACCAGTTGGAATTTGGGTGGGAGGGAGGCCAGAAAATGGGTGTTGAGCGTGCAGGAACTGGTATTTGGAGGAAGCATGATGTACAGATCAGAAACCATTCAACACCCTACTTTGCAAGTTTCTTTGAACTGTCCATATGCTTAACCCCTCTTTGCGGTCAAGTTCCTGCCAAGTGAGTGCTAAGAGAACATAAGAACGGCCATACTGGGTCAGACCAAAGGTCTGTGGATGGTTCTCAGTGAAATGTACTAAGAACCAAACCCAGTGTGCCTGCATGCGTCTCACGTAGTTTTTGCCTTCTCTCTCTCCATCTTCACTGGCGCCATTGTCCTTTATGCCTCCTGAGTAAGACACCCTGCTCCCAGATGAGGGATGTTTCCTGTACATTCCAGTCTAACTGCAGCTGCTGCTTTATTTTGCTTCCAGGGGTTGTTAACACTGAACTATTCCGCTACATTCCGATCTGGCTGTGGCCATTCTTTGTGCCGATCTCCTGGCTCTTCTTCCGAGACCCTAGTGACGGAGCCCAGACCTCTATCTACTGTGCCACCCAGGAGGGGATTGAGATGTTCAGTGGACGGTACTTTGTGGACTGCCGGGTACAAGATCCCAGGCCCCCGGCCCGTGACGATGCTGTTGCCAAGAAGCTGTGGGAAGTCAGTGAGAGGATGGTGGGTTTGGCCGCTTAGAATGTGCTATCCCCTGACAGCTATGTGGGGACCATAGACTGGAATAGCAGTGGCTGCTGTAGGGGTGGACTAAGGTGCATTAGGAAACTGAGGGGGTCTCGGACTGACAGAGAGGCAGAGCTGAAAGAGAAGCCTCCGACACATTAGAAGTTACATGGTGGAAGCTTCCATGGTATCTAGGCTATGCCAAACTATCCAACATGGTAATATGAACAACATTTACCCATCTTTTTAAGAAGCAGGATTTTCTTTACACTGCATCTAACAAATAAGATTTTGAGAGCTGGGACTCGCACGCCGAATGTAGATGCCTTACCCTGCCCCACAATGTGTAAGGATGATGATGTGGGTTCTGCTGGTGCTATCCACTCTCTCATTTCTCTCACCTTAAGCCCTGTTTCATACCCAAACACTTTTGATAGCATTTTCTATAATTGTATCAGTTAAAACACAATAAAAATAACTGTTTTAGAAGGTGAATTAAAACACCTCCTTGAGCATGTATCATTTCCCCATCCCATATTGTCAGAGCAGCCCCAACCCTTGCCTTTCAAGAATAGCAGTGAGGCCGAACACTAAACATGTTTCCACTGGGGCAATTGCCTAGTTCTATGGTAGCCCGAATGCAACAGTTTCATGAGGATGTTTCTGTATGTAACTGGTCAGCTGGGTCCATGTGCTAGAACTGCACAGAATTCCTGGGTAGCATATACGTGTTCGCTGAGAAGTTTCTGGAAGGCTGACGTTCAAAGGAAGTCTGCTGAATTTCTGGGCAGGATGCTAGAGGTAACAGCTATGTGCACAAAGAGACAAAATGCTGAAAGTCCTCACTGCATACTGGCCAATGGGTGCCCCCTCCAGTGAAATAGCTGCTGTCTCTCTCTGAAGGTGTCTTGGCTGCAGCCAGCAAGTTATGAGAGTCATTTAAATTCTGGCTAGAGTAGGGGGAAAAGTGCTTGTTTAAAACTGAGTGAATTGACATGAGGCGAAACCCCCTTTAACACTTCCTGTAGATATTGTGTAACACTTTTACAGGTGTTAGCTGGTCACAGAATTGGGGATTTATAGAAAAGGCTACAACCGTGAAAATCACCCCGAGCTGCTGGTGGGTGTTAATGGGGGCAACTGAACGGCTGCTGACACTACTCACCTATACGTGTGACCTGGCGTACAATGATCATCCCCATGTTCTCTACCAGCTCCTTACCAAGCCCACAAGCCAGCTGGTGACACACTACATCCAGCCCAGCCTGGCACTGCCTGATAGACCCCCCCCTCCCCAATGCACCCAGCACGGCACCACCTGACAGACCCCCCACACACACACACCC
>NW_020671819.1:0-1026 GCF_002925995.2 Terrapene triunguis | reverse complement strand
CGATGGGTACAATATTTGAATGTAATCTAGGGGCTCAATCCTAGTGCATGGTAGCTGAGCATTCGCCCCGAGACAGGAGAGTCTTTGGATGGCACAAAGCCAAAATATTCACTTTTCCCCCTTCACTGCTTCATATGGGGGCATGCCAAGGCAGCAGGCATGGCACTTAGCCAGATGTTTGTTTGGCATAGTGACTGGCTACAGTTAGCCTAATTTAGAGTAGTCTGACAGCTGCTTTATTATATGCTGGGGGTCATTTTGGTCTCCAACCAGACCAGATTCAGGGAGGCAAAAAGGCAACAACCAATTTTTCTCACTCAGCACAGCTGACAACTGAGCCTTAGAAGCATAGTTTGTACTGGCTGGTATGTTCTAACTCATAACTTGAGAGTAAACAAAAGATAAATGGAATATTACTGTATGTGAAATTTTATTTTTAAAGGATTATTTCTGGCCAAGCTTTATTGCTGCATTTGGGGTTTGTTTCACTTATTGTTAAAGGGAAATTCGGTGAGTGTGAACCCATGTGGCTGAATTGAAAACAAATGCTCACACCAACCTCTGCAAAAGAAACTATAACAGTGAGTACAGATCTGCCAACGGCTTTTGTTACTTGAAGATACTACCTTGGTTCCATTCTATTAAACACAACGATTCTGGCTGTTGCTCCCTCGTGGCCTTAGGTTCTTATGCAATACACCGGACCCTCGCTAGAACGCGCGTCTATATAACGTGAATTCGCATATAACTCCGTCACGGCCATAGATCCCAAATTTAATTACTTTAATTGCAATTCATTTTAACACGGTCCCTGCTATAACGCAGTCCCCATGTTAACACGGTACCATGCATGGATCCCAAACAGGGCTGGCTCCAGGCACCAGGCACCCAAGCTGGTGCTTGGGGCGGCACCTGGAGGGGGGCGGCGCGGTGCTCCGGCCGCTGGGGAGAGCGGGGCCACAGCCGGGCTCGCCGCCCTCCCCCCGGCGCTCTGGCCGCCCTCCCCCCCCGCGCCCTCCCCCCGGC
>NW_020671818.1:0-1008 GCF_002925995.2 Terrapene triunguis | reverse complement strand
CAGCGCCCCTGCTCTGAGCACTAGATCCCGCTCCCCTGCCAGAGCTGAGGACAGAGCCCAGCAGTCCGCTCAGGACGTGCTTTAGAGACAGGCGTTAGATTCCCCATGATCCCACCAAAGTCATGACTGCTTGTCAAACAAACATGTTGGGCACAAGTGACTCCCTGCTCTCCCGCTCTGACAGGGCTCGGAGTCCCAGCACTCGGAGGAAGGCCGAGGCGAGTCCAAGGTGATGGTGAAGAGAGAAGCGGTGAGTAGCGGGAGGTGGCTTCACTTGGGTGACTGCTGGGACTGATGGGGGGAGGGGAGGGGTATGCTGGGTGCCACGGGCTAACTCCAATAAAATACTGTGATAGATGGTTTGACAGATTTATGTCTAAAATATCCCCTACGTTGACTGAATTAATATCCAGTGGTAGGGAGTCCCATAGGCTAACCAAAGGAAACCCTGTGGTAGGGAGTCCCATGGGTTAACCCCAACATATCCTGTGGCAATGAGTTCCACAGTTTAACACCAATACTATTGCATGGGTTAACCCCAATAATATCTCATGCCAGATTCCTACCAACAAGCATCTCTCCTGCCCAGCAGAGGGCAGCGTTGGTCAGTCCGTGAACTCTGACATCCTGCAGAGAACATAACCCTTTAGTACTCACGCATTGCTGGGAGTCAAGATTAGAACCCAGGAGTCCTGATTCCCAGCCTTGTCCTTCCTCTGCTCCCTCCAGCCCCTGATCTAACCACTAGACCCCATTCCCCTCCCAGAAGCCTTTAAAAATTTAAATTCTTCTATAGGGATCAAAAAGTGTCTCTAACACCACGTGGGAGTAACAGGTTGGGGAAAACCTGGGAGGGGACTGGGAGCCAGCACTCCTGGGTTGTGTCCCCAGTTCTGGGACGGGAGCGGGATTGCGTGGTTAGCGTAGAGGGGCTGGGAGCCAGGACTCCTGGGTTGTGTCCCCGGCTCTGGGAGGGGAAAGTGGCTTGGGAGAACATAGTCGGGGGGG
>NW_020671817.1:0-1665 GCF_002925995.2 Terrapene triunguis | reverse complement strand
GAAGATTCACTCAAGTCTCACTGAAGCAAAACAGCACTCCAGAGAGAGTGACAATTACAGAGGCACCTTAACACTGCTACACTGGCTACAACGTGCTTCCGGCTGGTTTGGCTCCCAAACAGCTTTTCTTCCGCCACGAGATTTCTCCCTAGGAGGCTGTCCTGTGAGGGACAAATTAGCTGGGACCACCGCCCATGTACAGCACTGCTCCTGCTCTCTCTGTCCTCCATGCCAGCTTCCCCTGTGTGACAAGGACAGGAGTCCGAGCTGCCACCTGCAGGTCTGGGGGTCTCAGCTGCCCCCCTGCCCACCACAGGGCTCAGGCTACTGGCCCCGCGCCAGGGTCTGGGCTGCCGGATCCACACTCCCTGGGGCTCTTGCTGCTGGACCCCATTGATCGGCCCGGTCAACTGAGCTCCACTGAGTTTGTGCTGCAGGTCCCGCTGACCTCTGGGGCTCGGGCTGCTGGCCCCCACTCTCCCTGAGGCTAGGGGCTGCCAGCCCCGCCGGAGCGCTGGGGTTCGGGCTGCCGGCTCTCCCGCTGACGGGGAGCAGGGCTTGAGCTGCCGGCCCCAACTGCCCGGCCCTGCTCTCCCTGGGGCTCTGGTTGTCTGCCCTGCAACCGGGTCCCACCTGCTGCCTCCAATGCCGGGGTCCTCTGGCCACCATTAATGATTTTTTTCTTGCGAACCCCCTGTAACCTTCTGCGAACCCCAGTTTGGGAACCACTGGTCTATAGTCATTTAGCCTTAGTGATGTGTGCTCTTGGATTTATTTGTTCATGTTAATAAAACATGTAACTGGGATCTTGAGTCATTTCTTTCAATAAGCAACAGGGGCTGGAACTTTTATTTGTATATTTCCCTTTAATTCAATCTCCATTTTCTTCATTTCATACTCTTCTAAGTTAAGGAATGTGGAGCACCAGAAACAGACACAAGCCTTTTGCTGCCCCATTCTGTGCCCATCCAGCAGGAGTAGAGAACAAACCCCTCCTGGGGCAGGGATTGTCACACTGGACTGTAAATACAGATGCATGTTCCCAAGCTGTGCTGTCTTTCTGAAATCCTGGCATAAGAGTGACACCTACAGCTGCTTGTAATCATGCCTGGCAGGAAGGAGACCCCTATGTGCATTCCCTGGGGAGGCAGGGGGACCTGGGAGACCCTGGACTCTGGGGGATATTTACCCAGAGCTCAGGAGCAATCTACTCAGGGGTGATGCAGTAGAAAAGAGCTGGGCGCTGCTTTTCCCACATTTCTCCTTATCCCCTTTCGGTCTCTCCTCTTTCCCTTTCTTCCCCCTCCCCCCATCCTCTGGCAGGGAGACTTGGTCACTTTCCTGCTCCCAGGGGCGCTCACTCTCCCGTAGCTGGACTGGCCCCTGCGAGTGCTAATAGGAGCGAGAGCCTGGGTGTGGGTCAGTCCCTGCAGCGGCTCTGGGACACACACAGGCAGGAGGAGGAGCAGAGATGGGGGTGCTGTAGGAAACTTGATTCAGTAATGTTGGAGCATAAGCTTTCGTGGGTGAATACCCACTTTGTGAGATGATGAAGTGGGCATTCACCCATGAAAGCTTATGCTGCAATCTGCCTGTTAGTCTATAAGGTGCCACAGGAGACTCTGTCGCTTTTTACAGATCCAGACTAACACGGCTACCCCCTGA
>NW_020671816.1:0-1405 GCF_002925995.2 Terrapene triunguis | reverse complement strand
CCTTATTTCACCTCTGCCCGTGACTCAGCATCGATCGTTACTGTCAGCCCCGGGAGGGGGAGTTGTGGCTGGGGATGGTGCCGGCTCTGCAGCCCCAGGCCCTGACTCCTTTGTGAGTCCCCAGAGCGGGGGCAGCCGGGGGATCATCCCCTGGGAAAGGCCCCTGCTCTGCAGCTCCCCCTGGGGGCAGGATCCCCCCTCCCTCGGCCCTGAATCTCCAGGAGCTGCTGCTCCCCCTGGCTGGGGAACTCCCCAGTGACACTGTCCCCGCCCCCTGTCCAGGCGAGTCCTAGGGTTCTGGGCAGAGCCTGGCTCTGAGCATCCCTTCTGGGTGCTGACCTTCTGGTCATCTGGCTGGGAGCTGGGACGTGGAGCCGGGCCCCTCACCTGCTACCACCAGCTGCACGGGGTCGCTGGGCTCTGAGGAGACGAAGGGCTCTGATCGGAGCCGGTAGCTGCAGCTGTAGTTCCCGCCATGCTGCCGGCCCACAGTGGGGATGCGGAACTTGGCCCCATCCCCAGCAGGGTCCACGTGTCGCTGCGGGTTCAGGTCTCCAGCCTTGTGCAGGAAGAACGTCACATCCCAGCGCTGCCCCTGACACCGGATGGTGACGTCTGCCCCTGGGGCGGTGACCCCAGTGGGGCTCAGAGAGATGGAGGGTCTGGGTAAACTGGGATCTGTGCACAGGAGACAGGCTATGAGAGCCAGACCCGGGCACCCACCCGACCCGGCCTTCAGCTGCAGAAGAGGAGAGTGAGGGGGGATTTGATAGCAGCCTTCAAATACCTGAAAGGGGGTTCCAAAGAGGATGGAGCTCGGCTGTTCTCAGGGGTGGAAGATGACAGAACAGGGAGCAATGGTCTCAAGTTGCAGTGGGGGAGGTCTAGGTTGCATATTAGGAAGCACTATTTCACTAGGAGGATGGTGAAGCACTGGAATGGGTTTCCCCGGGGAGGTGGTGGAATCTCCATCCCTAGAGGTTTATAAGGCCCGGCTTGACGAAGCCCTGGCTGGGATGATTTAGTTGGGGTTGATCCTGGTTTGAGCAGGGGGTTGGACTAGAACCCCCTGAGGTCCCTTCCAACCCTGATATTCTATGATTCACCGGGCACGGGCAGATCCAGGGGCCCCCTGGCAGAGATTCTCTCCCAGATCCCAGAGTCCCCCTGACCCAGAATCCAGCCCTGCGAGCTGGGGTCCTCATATGCCATATGTGGCCCCTGCCTCATTCACTGAATCCGGGCCCCCCGAGCACAGAGCAACCGATGGGCTGGTCTCTGGCACCCAGCACCACAGGGCATGAGCCCCACACAGGAAGTGATTCAGTCCCCCAGGAGTCAGTTTCCCCCATTGTGCAGGGGGGGGGAAACTGAGGCACCCACAGATACACTTTACTTAGTGCAA
>NW_020671815.1:0-1391 GCF_002925995.2 Terrapene triunguis | reverse complement strand
CAAGTAGAACAGCATGGCCTAAAGAGAGGCATCATTGGTTAGTGGGCGGAGGTGTGGACAGGGAGCCAGTTACTCCTGGGTTCCCAACTCTGCTACTGATTTTCTTATGACTGTGAGAAGATCACTCAATCTCGTCATGAAAAGGCTGCCCTGTCTCTACTAGATTTTTTTCCCCAAAAAAATTCACCATGGTTACTACCACCATTACAGCTCCACTGGTGACAGTGAGAGCCCTAGTTTTGATAAAGTTCTGGTGATCACTGGCACTTTAATCATGAGTACATTCTCTAGACTGGCTCTGCACAGGGTTCTATGTCAGAGAGGTTAAAATTCTGGCAGCCCCAGGAAAGCAGAACCAGAAACAAACAATGGCAATGAAGATTAGTGTAAGACACAGCCTCTGCTTTATATATAAACATACATTCTGCTTAATGTGGTAGGTTTGGCCAGTCCAGTCCCAAAGGGTTTAGGGACGCTCAACCAAATGCTAACTAGAGGTGAAGTCTGAGTTTAAGTCAAAGAGATTGCTGAATGGGGTTTAAGAGAATAAGATAAATATCAGACAAAGATGAAACATTGTGAATATCATTTGTATGAAGGACCGTATTTTATGTCATTTAAAGTTTGATTTTCCAGACTTTTAATGGCCTCTTAATCGTTACAGCTATTTAAGGGACAATAGACTATCCATTAGCTTGTCCTAATTAAAAGGATTCTACTGAATTACAAATGTTGCTCTTTAGCCTAATTATATATAATAAAATTGACTAATTTCGCTCTGCATCTGTCACAGGCAGCCTTTGTTGCATCGTCTTTCTCTCAATTTTCATAATGTAAATACTCCATAAATATAATCCATCTTCCCTGCTCTCTTCTGTGACATGGCCTGCCTTGTGCCAGTTAAGCATCATTAGTGTTCAGGATATTTTCTGTTTACAGTTTGTATTGCAGAACGTATACTTTCAAGCATGATAAAATATGCAGAAGATATGCTTTACCTGGAAGTGGGACTGGGCAACAAAAACTCAGTCACATTTGTGAAAATTCAGAGTAATTCCACTTGACTTAAATGGAATGATTCCAGATTTGCACTAGTGTAACTCACATCAGAATCTGACCCATGGTGTCCAGAGCTGTTGCATGCAGTATTCCCCCAAAAGCACATGTGGCTATAGATCCAGAATGTGGAATGTCTTACTCTTCGTACAGTTATATATCTTGTCTTCACATTCTGAACAGACATCAGTCTCACTTCACCTGTTCATACAAATGTATAGCTAAGCTTTGAAAATAAATCTACAAATATCTGAGAGATTTAAAGTGTGTTTTCTGGCTCATTAACATTTTTATCTTAATTCAAAGGGATATATAAAACCTCTGATTTACCTACA
>NW_020671814.1:0-1014 GCF_002925995.2 Terrapene triunguis | reverse complement strand
ACTGTCTCTCCACCTCTGCGAGCTGTAGAACTCCAGCGACCTCAGCGGAGAGTTTGTCCTTAGACAGCGAGGGCAGGTTTTTGTCTGAGCTCAGACCGGCTTCCCCTCACTGTGTGTCCCGCACAGTGATACCGGGTGGTGTCCTCAGGCTTCAGGCCGGTCATTTGCAGATACAGCAGGTTGTTGGGGTTGTCTCTGGAGATGGTGAATCAGCCTTTCACTGAGTCCGCATAAAATTGTTGGCTCCCATCAGTGTAAATGCGTGAAACCCACTCCAGCCCCTTCCCGGGAGCCTGATGGACCCAGCTCATGTAGTAGCTGCTGAAGGTGAACACGGAGGCTTTGCAGGAGAGGCAGAAAGAGTCTCCGGGCTTTTTCACATCCCCTCCGGACTCCACCAGCTGGACCTGGGACTGGACACCTGGGAATAGAAAGATATTATACATCGCGTTGATATTCAGATCAACAATAGACAGTTACCTCCCCCGCCACCCGCCCATGGGTATGAGGAGAGAAAATACCTTCCAAAGCCACTGCAACAAACACTAAATGGAGCCAAAGTCTCATTTTCCCAGGTGTCGGAGGGGAAAGTTCTCAGGCGATTTGCTGGTAACTGCCCGGACACAGGAGGCTGCGGATTGTCTCTCCGGGTGAAGCCTGGGCAGAGATAGAGACAGATTTAAACAGGAAACTGTCACCCTGATTTGCATATCCCACCCCTTATAAGACACACAAACTCCTTCCCTGGGTGATCTCACTTCTTGCATTCGGATTCCGAGAGAAGGGGAGATATGTGTCAATGTGTGTAGCATTCCGACCCAAATCCCACTGAAACCCAAAGGGATTTTTGATAGTGTGTTGGATCGACATCGGATCAGGTCCCATGTGTTTGTGTGGAGTCCTGCACAATGGGAACCTGGTCTGGAAGTGCTCCGGAAAGGGGCTGTCAGAGCAGAAAGAGAGAACAAAGGGGGTGAGGGATTGAAGCATAAAAGAGAGAAAGGAAGAAAGGAA
>NW_020671813.1:0-3759 GCF_002925995.2 Terrapene triunguis | reverse complement strand
AGCTTGGCCATCGGCCGCTTCCTCCCCCCGCGGCAGTGGGAGCTGCAGCAGCGGCTGCTCCCGAGTCCCACTGCCCAGGGGGGGAGAACAGCCGCCGCCTGGCCCCGCGGGCCGCCCCCCTCCTCTCCCTACCACCCAACTGAGTCCTGCCTGCTCGGGGCCAGGCAGGACTCTCACTCACCCTGGCCCCGCGCTTCCCCTGCGTCTCCGGGGCCTCTCTCCAGTGCTTGTGGAGGGAGGAGGAATGGTGAGCCTGGGGAAGAGGTGGGAATTCGGGGAGGGAGCCAATGGGGGGAGGAGGAGGTGGAGTCGGGGCGAGGGGGGGGGGCACGAGCACTTCCGGGCTCCGAAGCATTTCCTTGTTTGTCCAGTGTCACGACCACACATCGGTCGGGACGCGGGACAAACAAGGAAATATTGGGACAGTCCCGATAAAATCAGGACGTCTGGTCACCCTAGCCCTTGCCCTGCAGAGACCTGTCACCAGCAGGGGCAGCTCCTTCTTGGGGGCGGGTGGAGTGAAGTCCCAGCAGGAATGTAACTGCTGTGCAGTGCAGCTGACACACTGTGGGGGGCAGCACCACCTGCTGCCACTGGGGAGTCCTGGAGGCTGCAATACACCAGGCTGCTACCGATGCCTGTGCCTCACTTAGCCTGCAGGCAGCACAGGGAGAGGCCCAGAGCAGGGCACAGAGGTGGCTGTGGGGCTGTTTCAGCTCATATGCACTGGGAGGCCTCGAGGGGCTTGGTGATGCAGGGGTCCCAGAGGTAACATGGATAATGGGGTGCCCAGCGCTGGCCCTGGGGGGAATGGTTCCCCAACCCCACAGATCTCACTGCCAGGACGTTTCCCCTGAGACTTAGCCTTACTTTCCCCTTTGTTAATTTCTCCCCATCCCCCCTGCTCTTTTTGCCCCTAAATTCTTTATGTTCAAAAACAGAACCAGAAACAATAGAACTCCCTGATGGTGGCCACAGAAAATACTGACCCTAGGACCAATTCTCAATACACATCTCACAGTGCCCATGAGACCTCCTGTTCTCAGTCATATCTCTGACAACAGTCCTGCATGTCTGGGTGGGTTCCTCCACAGCTGGGATGTGCAAATCCCCTCATGCAGCCCCCTCCCTCCACATCTAGGATGGGGGAGTGTGGAAAGTCTGGAGAATGCAGCCACATTAGCACTGTCCTCCCCCTTCCTCAGACACAGTTGGTGGGGACAGAAATGAGGATACCCCAGGAGGGGTTTCATACAGGATTTCATGCAAGGCAAATGTACTGCTTGGACTGGATTTAACTTTACAACCCCTGCAACAAAGTGGACCTGAGCGGATGGCTCCCTGTTAAATCAAACACTTTGCATCTTTCCCCATGTTAAATACATCTGAAGACTCTATGGTCAATTACACAATCATGGCAGTGTGACGCGGGCTGTTAGCAACTACAAACGGAGCCATTTGGAAGCCAGCACCCTGGTCACTGAGAACACCCAGGGCACCGGGTGCAGTTAGAGTAGGAGGGACTGAGCAGTTTGGGTTTGGAAGGGCAGAGGGGATCACTTGCACCTGTAGGGAGCCTGATGCGATCACTAGCTCAGCGCTGAGAAGAAAGCAGCAGTATAAAAGTCTGAATCAGGAAGCAGGAAGGGGGCTCCTCTTAACTGCTGCTCTGTTGTGATGCACCATAAAAAGTCATAAAGACACTTGGTGGAGGTTCCCTGGCAGACTGCATGCTGCTTAATTCACACAGAGGTCTGCCAGCCAGGGGTTGCAGGAACTGATGGGGGAGGCCATTCATAGTTAGACATTTAAAAATGAACATTGCCTGCAATCTCTTCATGACACTTCATGCTGTAAATTGTGAGTGACAACACATTTTTATGTCTTGTCAGATAGTAAAAAACATGTTGTATATTAACCTATTTGCCAACACATTTTCCCATGTAATAACACAAGTTAATAAGAAACCACAGCAATTATACATAATTCGAGAAATAGGGAAAGGAACGCAGATATTTCTGAAGGAAATTTTAGGGAAAAAATATCTATTTTTAGATTAAAATTTCCCTGTGTTAAAAGCTAGGAAGAACACATAGCTTCAGGAGCCCATGCCACCTAGACACCAGCAGACTGGATAAAAACCACAAATGAATCCATCAAAAGATAAATTTAGGGTATTTATTTTCAGATAATCAAGGTACGTTTAGGGCACTCTGCCAAGGATGGCATATTGTGAATAAATCTTCAAAACTGAATTATTACATTGAAAATGTTCATAACTCATCACATTTAAAATGAAAAGTAGTCCTAGCAATGCCATGTGATGTGCCTCCTCTCAGGGTATGTCTACACTACGAGAGTAGTTCGATTTTACTTAAATCGAATATGTGGAATCGATATTGCAAAGTCGAACGTGTGTGTCCACACTAAGGACAGTAATTCGACTTTGTGAGTCCACACTAACGGGGCAAGCATCGACATTGGAAGCGGTGCACTGTGGGCAGCTATCCCACAGTTCCCGCAGTCCCCGCTGCCCATTGGAATTCTGGGTCGAGCCGCCAATGCCTTCTGGGTAAAAAAATGTGTTGAGGGTGCTTTTGGGTAACTGTCGTCATCCGTCCGTCACTCCCGCCCTCCCACCCTGAAAGCGCCGGCGGGAAATCAGTTTGCGCACTTTTCTGGTCAGTGACAGCGCGGACGCCACAGCACTGCGAGCATGGAGCCCGCTGCGACCATCGCTGCAATTGTGGCCGTTGTCAACGCCTCGCAGCTTATCATCCACCTTTCCCAGAGGCAGATGCAGAGAAATCAGGCGAGGAGGCTACGGCACCGCGGTGAGGGCCTGAAGTCTGAGAGTAGCACAGACCTGTCAGAAAGCACGGGACCCCACGCCGAGGACATCATGGTGGCAATGGAACGGCGATTCTGGGCCCGGGAAACAAGCACAGACTGTTGGGACCGCATAGTGCTGCAGGTCTGGGATGAATCCCAGTGGCTGCGAAACTTTTGCATGCGGAAGGGGACTTTCCTCGAACTTTGTGAGTTGCTGTCCCCTGCCCTGAAGCGCAATGACACTCGGATGCGAGCAGCCCTGACTGTCCAGAAGCGAGTGGCCATAGCCCTCTGGAAGCTTGCAACGCCAGACAGCTACCGGTCAGTCGCGAACCACTTTGGCGTGGGCAAATCTACCGTGGGGGTTGTTGTCATGCAAGTAGCCAACGCAATCGTTGAGGTACTGCTCTCAAAGGTAGTGACCCTGGGAAACGCGCAGGCCATCATAGATGGCTTCGCCGCGCTGGGATTCCCAAACTGCGGTGGGGCTATAGATGGAACTCACATCCCTATCCTGGGACTGGACCACCAGGCCAGCCAGTACATTAACAGAAAGGGCTACTTTTCAATGGTGCTGCAAGCACTGGTGGACCATAGGGGACGTTTTACAAACATCAACGTCGGATGGCCGGGCAAGGTTCATGACGCTCGTGTTTTCAGGAACTCAGGTCTGTTTAGACGGCTGCAGGAAGGTATTTACTTCCCGGACCACAAAATAACTCTTGGGGATGTGGAGATGCCTATAGTCATCCTCGGGGACCCAGCCTACCCGCTAATGCCCTGGCTCATGAAGCCCTATACTGGCGCCCTGGACACTGAAAAAGAACTCTTCAACTACCGGCTGAGCAAGTGCAGAATGGTGGTGGAGTGTGCTTTTGGCCGTCTCAAGGGGAGATGGAGAAGCTTACTGACTCGCTGTGATCTCAG
>NW_020671812.1:0-1657 GCF_002925995.2 Terrapene triunguis | reverse complement strand
GCACACGCAGAGAAAGACTCATCTCTCAGCTACAGCACACATGGCCCGAACTGCTTTGGTGGATTTAACATAACTAGTGCAAGTAAACAGCAACCAAAACAGAACCACATGGAACCATTTTAACCCAAGGAAGGTCACAGATCAAAGGCTATGAGTGCCCAGACTGGGTTTATAGGTGCCTTGCTCTGGAGAACTGAGCCATAGGTTGTAAGCCCCCCATGGAAGGGACCTGGGGTAGTGATTTTGAATGCCCAACTTGAGACACTTTAAAGGGGCCTGATTCTCAGTGGGCTGGTAGCTTGGCACTTTCTAAACATCAGGCCCTACGGTGTCACAATGGAGGCAGCCAGATTCACTAGTCACATCTGAAAGCCTTGGCCTGGGCCTAGTCTGTCTGTCTGTCTGAAGCACCACTCACTACTGTGGTGCTGTACATGCAAAAAGGTATGGTAAGAATTCAAATTGCCAAGTAAAGCACTCAGAAGTTACAGAATGCCCCCTTTTGTTTGCACTTTATGATAGTCTTTTAAGGACATGATCACATACTAGTTTTTCCACAAGACCCGTGCCTCATTCAGTGCACAAGATAGAGCTGCTCTAGCAATAAGTCAAGGCTGTGTAGTGAATGAGACTGTATTCCATAGGATCCCTGCCTCATTTGCTGAACAAGCTGAAGGGCGGGCAGTGAATGAGGCAGGGGACTGCAGGAAGAGAAAGGATGGTCTCATGGTTAAGGCTTCCCTGGAGAATTGGATTCTATCCCCACCTCTGCCACAGAGTGTGTGTGTGATGCAGGGCAAGTCACTTAAACCAACTTTTCACAGATAGTCTCTAATCGCACATTCCTCATTTTCAGGATATCCAACTTGAGACCCCTGGGTCTCATTGCAGAAGTGCTGGACACACACAGCTGCATCCAAAGTCAATGGAAGCTATGCTTTGAATATACACAGATGTCATATACTGCTTAGTACTCACGAAATCAAGTCCCCAGACATCTCAAATTGGGCACCCAAACTTAGTGGACACTTTTGACCTTAAATCTCTCTGGGTGCAATCCACAAAGCAACTTAGGTGCCTAAACTCCAGAGTTAAGAGTCTAAATCCCTCTGCGTGGCACTATGGTGACCCACAAAACTCCCACTTGGCTGCCACCTAAACTCATTTGGAGCCTAATTTGCCATTGTAAAAGTTCCCATAGCGCCTAACTTTTAGACCCTGGGGCGTGCACATGGCTGTCTCCCTCTACGCATTTGGACACCCACCTCCTGCCTACACCCCAAAGCAATTCATGAGCAGGGGGAAGACAGGCATTCAGCCGCCTAAGTCACATGCTGGATGCGATCCAACAAGCAGCCTCTGAGCATGTCTAGCGTAGCAGGTTCAAAATCCAAAACAAATCCGGTGGAAGGGACACAAACCTTATAAACTTTTAGGCCAGTGGTCAGAGCACATGCGTGGGATGTGGGAGACCCAAGTTCAATTCCGCCATCTCTGCCAGAGGGGGAGAAAGGATTTGCATAGGGGTCTCCCACCTCTCGGGAGAGTGCTGATGAGGGGTTCCCTCAGTCTCTCCTGCTGAAACTGTTCCACAAAGTCTCAATAATGGGACCAGTGAGAGGAGGAATGATTCTGTGCTCCGAGCACCTACCTGGGG
>NW_020671811.1:0-1508 GCF_002925995.2 Terrapene triunguis | reverse complement strand
GGGTCTCGTCAGTAGGAATATCAGACTGTGTGCTTGGGAGGTGGAAGTGTTTGCTCGGTGGAGAAACACCAGATCTTCCACAAGGGCCTCCTGCACTGTGTATTTTCGGAAAGCAATCCTCACTACTCCACCATAGGGCAGTCCCACTCTGAGCCCAGGGTCACCTCGCCAGAGGCGGGGCTAGAGGGAGGAGAAAGAGGGCCGGGCGTGCAAGACCAGAAAGGATAGGATTGCTCAGGCATCCATCAAATCCCTAAGCTAGTGAGACAGCAGCAGGGAGGATGGGACCCGGAAGAGAAGTTGCCGCTGGGGTGAGTTACTTCCCCGCCCGCCCCTCGGAGGAGAGAGGCAGCCCGGTTACACCATGTTTCAGTTTCTGGTAAGTGTCTGCAAAGCCCCTCCACGTGGAGCCTGTCCCGGCTCTGTGTTGGGAGGGAGGAGGGGATTGCTGCTGGGGGACCCGCTCCCCTGCTCTCCCCCCCGCCGCCACGCAGGAGAAAGGCGTCTCTGACCCTGGAGAGAGAAGCAGCCGCTACATCCCCCTTCCCAGCTCTGGTCATCCAGCGATGCATACATTGGGCCCTGGAGCTAGTTACATGCTTTCAGCACCGCTGCGTGTGTGTGAGAGAGAGAGACTGGAAAGCCCCCTCCCGACTTGATACTGTGGTTTTCTGAAGGGATCCCAGATTTGGGGCACTGATGAACCTGGGACCTTGTTTTGCAACTGCTGCCCATTTAAGGGTTCGTCTGGACGAGGAGAAAAGGCGCTTAAGGGTGAACTAACACGTTTTAAACAACTTGAGTGCCGGTTGTATTTTGTTAACGTGCTAGCTGGGCGAGATGAAGCCTAGGCTACACCAGGGCCTGCTAACGCGGTAAAATACAACTAGCCCTGACATGCTCTAGGGTGGTGGTTGTATTTTCTAAAGTTGTTCAATAAAACGTTAACTGAAGTGTGGTGGGTTGTTTTTTTTTAAACACCTTTACCATAGTCTAGATATGCCCTTCATGATGCACCAGCTTCCAAGCCATGGAGATTGAATTGCTCAAGAACTTGAGCCTTATGGTTATGATTTTGGATATGTCCTCACTGGATAGTTAATTCAAGTTATCTGCACTCAAGTTATGCCTCCTGAGCGAGAGTAGCCAAATTGCAGTATAACCCTTAAGTTGCTGTGTCCACACCAGTGCTGCACTCATTTGTCCGTGGTGCTAAGCTGTCTGGTTGCACATCCTAGCGTACTTAACTCTGCATTAAGCTGAGCTGAGCCTGTCTAATTTCCTGCCAATTCATCCATCTGACTCTCAGCAGCTTGTCAGGTGGACTGCCTTAGAGCTGGATACGCCAGTACTTCCAGGGACCCTAGCTCCATTCCTTGACATCCGTTAAATATTATTCACTGTACCAAGAGGGGTTTTTCTCATTAAAAGTTATGCACTCATGCAAAAAGAAGAATTAGGGCCAGATTGTGATGCCCTTTCACCCCAAGTAATTCCTTTGAAATCAG
>NW_020671810.1:0-1243 GCF_002925995.2 Terrapene triunguis | reverse complement strand
CTCCTGCAGCTGCAAATGTTTCAATGCTACCACTATCATCTCCGTCCCAGAGGCTAGCGCTGATAAGGCGAAAAAAACCGCACTCGCGATGAAATGTTCTCTGAGCTCACGCAGTCCTCCCGCACTGAAAGAGCCCAGCAAAATGCGTGGAGGCAGAAAATGTAAGAGTGCAGGAAAGCACAAAATGAACGCGAGGACAGGAGGGACGCACGCGAGGACAGGTGGCGGGAGCAAGAGGAGAGGTGGAGGGATCAAGATGATAGGCTGCATCAGTGTGATGAGAGGAGGCAGGAAGTAATTCTGAGGTTACTGGAGGATCAAACTGATATGCTCCGGCGTATGGTTGAGGTGCAGGAAAGGCAGCAGGAGCACAGACTGCCACTGCAGCATCTGTGTAACCAACTGCCCTCCTCCCCAAGTTCCATAGCCTCCTCACCAGACACCCAAGAACGCGGGGTGTAGGGGGGTCTCCGGACTCCCAACCACTCCATGATGATCGAAGGGGGGAGGTGAGGGCGGTTGGCATACAGGGAAGTAGATTGAACCAAGGAGGTGGGTTTTCATCAAGAAGAAACAAACAGAACTTTCACACTGTAGCCTGGTTAGTCATGAAACTGGTTTTCAAAGCTTCTCTGATGCACAGCACGCCCTGCTCTGCTCTTCTAACCGCCCTGATGTCGGGCTGCGCGTAATCAGCAGCCAGGTGATTTGCCTCAACCTCCCACCCCGCCATAAACGTCTCCCCCTTGCTCTCACAGATATTGTGGAGCACACAGCAAGCAGTAATATGTACTGGTTGGCAAGGTGGTCCGGTGCCAAGATAGGGATATGCGTTCCGTCTATCGCCCCACCACAGTTAGGGAATCCCATTGCAGCAAAGCCATCCACTATGACCTGCAAATTTCCCAGAATCACTACCCTTGATAGCAGAACGTCAGTGATTGGATTGACTACTTGAATCACAGCTACTTGAATCACAGCCCCAAGGTAGATTTATAAATAAATAAATAAATTAATGGAGATATCCTATCTCCTAGAACTGGAAGGGACCTTGAAAGGTCATCAAGTCCAGCCCCCTGCCTTCACTAGCAGGACCAAGTACTGATTTTTGCCCCAGATCCCTAAGTGGCCCCCTCAAGGATTGAACTCACAACCCTGGGTTTAGCAGGCCAATGCTCAAACCACTGAGCTATCCCTTTGCCCACTCCAAATTGATTCCCGACTGACCGGTAGCAGTCTGGCG
>NW_020671809.1:0-3113 GCF_002925995.2 Terrapene triunguis | reverse complement strand
TGATGGCCTTTGACCGCTTTATTGCGATCTGTAACCCACTGAGATATGCCTCCATCTTAACCCTGCCGATAATAGCCAAGATGGCATTGGTGTTTGTGCTAAGAGGGGTGGCCGTAGCATTACCATTCCCCTTTCTCCTGAAACGGTTCAGATACTGTCGAGAAAATGTCCTCTCCCATTCCTACTGCCTTCACCAGGACGTCATGAAGTTGGCTTGTTCGGATATCACAGTCAACACCATCTATGGCATGTTTACTACAGTCTTCACACTGGGGTTGGACTCGCTGCTCATCTTCCTCTCTTATGTGATGATCCTCAAAACAGTGCTGAGCATCGCGTCCCACACGGAGTGCCTCAGGGCCCTGAACACCTGCGTCTCTCACCTCTGCGCCGTCCTACTCTTCTACATACCAGACATTGGCCTGGCTGTGATACACAGATTCGGGAATAGCTCTTCTCACTTATTTAAGATTCTCCTGGGCTACGTCTACCTGCTGGTGCCCCCCCTGATAAATCCAATTGTGTACAGCGTTAAAAGCAAACATCTTCGTGTGAGGATAATCAGGGCGTTCGTCAAATGAAGGGTCAGTTCATCACCCAACTCCAGCGCCTGTGTCACAGGAGACAAAAAACATGAGTGATGGCCATGGCCAGATATTTCATCCTGGTTCCTTTTCCCTTGAGGCTCCTCCCTTTGCCTCATCTTTTCCCCTAGGGCCCCACCCTTACTACTCCCCTCTACCGAGACTCTGCTCCCTCTTCTGGCTGGAAGCCAGAGTTGGGCCATGGCAAGAGCTGGCCAGAGATTCACAGCCACTGTGAGGTGCCCCAGACCCTGCACAGTTTACCCCCCAGCATGTACAAGCCAGGGAAAGTGGACAGTCCAGGGTTCCTCACCGCAACCTGTGCTCCCAGAGCAGCTCTTACCAGGGCCTGACTCTGGCCTAGCTGGAAGGCGGAGCATTGGGGAAAGTGGAGAAGCAGGGGGGAGGGCTTAGTGGGAAGAGATGCTATACAGGATGGTGCTCCAGGGGATGTGGCAAGTCTGAAACAAATCTCACCCCAGCAAGCAAGATGGTGGGGATGTTCCTGAGTAAAGGAGGAAGATGGGGCTGGAGAGCCTGTTTTTTGGAGAAGACTAAATTAATGTGACCTCACGAAGGGGGCTCCTCTTTTAAGTCTCCCAGGCTGCGAGTAAGTCACTGCAAGGATCTCAGAGGTAAGGTCAGTGTGACTACAGAGCCACCTGAGGACTGAAGGAGGCACCCTGGGGTGGCATCTGTTCTCAGGGACTTGGCCAGAGTGTGCTGTGCTCTAGGAATCTGTTACCAATTAGCATATGTGTGACATTATTGACATGAACTGTAACCGTATTAATCATTGTTGCAACCAAGGTCCTATAGTGGCACCAAATCTTGTACAAAGGTTGTCGTGTAAGATGTCTGTGAAAAGGTTGTGATTTGCTGGCTATGATTATGCTATCTGTATGCATGTATCATTTTGTATTTAAAGTTATAAGTAATTGTTCTATACTGTCTATATTTCAAGTTTGTGCTATACTTCTGGGTGAGACCCCAGACAATTTGGCATCAGCACTGCCTAGCCTGTTTGATGGCCCATTAAGGACCATCAGCTATATAACTGACCCATTGAGAGAAGGCAGATACGCCTTGTAACTCAGCAAGGCATGCAGAGACATGCCAATGAGAGAACTCTAAGGTTTCCAAGCCATGTGCTGGGCAGCTTGTGTCTGGAACAAAGGAAGCACAGGCTGCATGGCAAGAGACTATAAAAGGCAGCTGCATCTTCTCCATTTTGTCTTGAATCCTGCTTCTTATGTCTGGAGGAACGTTGCTACACACTGAAGCTCTGAACAAAGGAGTGAATGACCCATCCCAGCTGGGGATGTACTCCAGAGACTTGATTTGAGCCTACAGTTTATTCCATCACTGCTACAAGCCTGAACCAAGAACTTTGCCATTACTGTATGTAATTTTATCTCTCATCTATATTTCTTTCTTTTATGAATAAACTTTTAGGTTTTAGATTCTAAAGGATTGGCAACAGTGTGATTTGTGGGTAAGATCTGACTTGTATATTGACCTGGGTCTGGGGCTTGGTCCTTTGGGATCAGGAGAACCGTTTTCTTTTACTGGGGTGTTGGTTTTCATAACCATTCATCCCCATAAGGAATGGTGCTGGTGGTGACACTGGGAAACTGGCGTGTCTGAGGGAATTGCTTGTATGACTTCCGGTTAGCCAGTGGGGTAAAACCGAAGTCCTCCTTGTTTGGCTGGTTTGGTGTCTTAGTAATAAAGGACACCCAGACTTCGGGTGTGACTGCCCTGCTCAGGGCCGGCTCTGGCTTTTTTGCCGCCCTAGGGGGAGGGCGCCTGGGGGGGAGGGCAGCCGGAGGGGAGGGCGGCGAGCCCCGGCGGGGGCTCGGCTCTCCTCCCGACCCCGGCGGCCAGAGCGCCGGGGGCAGGGCGGCGAGCCCGGTTGTGGCCCCGCTCTCCCCGGCAGCCGGAGCGCCGCGCCGCCCCCCTCCAGGTGCCGCCCCAAGCACCAGCTTGGGTGCCTGGTGCCTGGAGCCGGCCCTGGCCCTGCTCTAAGCAATTTGTCCATAGGTGGGTAATACCCTGCCCTGCCTCACAGCAGTGGCGGGAGGATGAATACATTCAAGGTGCTCAGATACTCTGACACTGGTCTGTAAAAGGCTTCTCATCACAGTCTCCTGTGACAGCTGCTTCTGGGAAGCCCCGTGATTCCAGCATCTTAGTGTCTGTGGCAGATGTGGGGGTGCTCGGGGGTGACAGTGAGGGTTAGTTAGTGGATTTCTGAGGGGAGTGATTGATTGTCACAGGGATGCCAGGAGCTTCAGCACAGTCACCCGATCAGTATTTGCAACCCGTTGAGGCTTAATGGGTCTAACTGCCAAACAATGGAGCAAGTGTCACTGGGGCCTCATCTTAGACGTCTGGCTCAGAGGAAGCAGTCTCAGGACAAAGGTCAGTTTCACACCTTGGCTCTGTAACATGGACATGGCTGAGCACTGTGGTGACTGGGCCCAGGCTCACACAGGTTTCAGCAAAGGCTGCTTCCACAAGAAAGGG
>NW_020671808.1:0-2259 GCF_002925995.2 Terrapene triunguis | reverse complement strand
AATATTGACTACTCTAATGAATCTCACTTGAAATGAAAACTTATTTATTGAATACTCAAAATTGAGTCCCAGCCTTCCTAAATGGCTGGTCTCATGCTTTCCAGAAAAGTTATGACCCGGCACTTTCTCCATAATTAGTTAATAAATACTCTCCTTGAGCTATAGGTCTCTTCAGTGCCTGTAGATTTACACAGGTGTGGCAGAATTTGGCTACTTGCCTCTAGGATCTGTTGAAGAAATAGCAGGAAACTTTTGGATCCGGCATAAGGAAAAATGGGCTATGTGAGACTTCAGCTTGGGGAATCCTGGATTGTTGGGGGCTCTCTGACCAAACGACAGCACTGAAGTTGAGTCCAAGTATTTAGGCAGACAGGGCAATCAGCTGAAGGATTGTACATAAATGGATACTGTGCCTGTACATAGCTGATGCCTAAAACTCATTTTCATTCTCTGCCCTCTCAGACTGAGGCTGTCAAATCAGTGCCAAGTTAGACAAGTTTATAATATGTATTATGTACCTTGGAACATGGAGGGTGCTAATTCCACTCAATTTAACAGTGTTACTTTGGAGGACAATTTATTCTAACCTAGAGTGAAATGCCGATGCATGAATCAGCTGGTTTAAATCTGTCACAGGAAGAAATTAAATAAATAATTTTCTCCATTAATTCAAGATTTTTAGTGACTTTCAGGCAGTGAGGGGGACACAGGAAAAAACAAGCAAGCCAAGAATATCTGGAAATTAAAACTCCTTTCCAGCGGATGCTTTCCCCATGGTAGAATGAAGTTTTACGGCTAAGTTGCTGGACTATGACTCTGGAGATATCGGCTCTATTCTTTGCTGTGCTGCGGCCTTCCTGTCTTTCTGTCTTGGTTTCCTATCTGTAAAATGTGACTCTTACTTCACTAATAAATGAATGTTTAAGAACTTTGGACATAAAGTTTTATAGAAGTTCAAAGGAATATTAATAGAGCAAAGTGAAAAATTCACAGTGAATAACGTCCTTGACAAATATAGCCTCTCTTTCTGGTCAGGTGTTGTCCTGTAATTTAGTCATTATTAAGATGTGAGGTGTGTGTGTGTGTGTGCGTGAGTGGGTGTATGTATCCAGCATTTCTTTTTATCATAACTGTACACATTAACCATGAAGAGTTTGCTTATGATCAGCTCTGAGCTGCATTAATTATGATTGGTCACATAAGCCCTCAGAGATTGTTTCTCGGCCCAGACTGGATGAGCACAACTCTTACAGTTGGGAGGAAGGTATTTGAATAGCTCTGTGAGAAGTAACGGATGAGGGAATTTTAGAACATTTAAATAGTTTTCCTTTCTAGGCCCAGGAGCGGCGCCAGGGTTTTTGGCACCCTAGGCGGGTGTCCTTCCACGCTCCCAGTTGTCGTCGGCAATTCTGCGGCGGGGGGGTCCTTCCGCGCTCCTGGTCTTTGGGGCATTTCGGCGGCGGGTCCCGGAGCGAGTGAAGGACCCGCCGCAGAATTGCCGCCGAAGACCCAGAACGTGGAAGGACCCCCCGCCGCCGAATTGCTGCCCCTCCAAATCCTGGTGTCCTAGGCGACTGCCTAGGTCGCCTAAATGGAAGCGCCGGCCCTGTCTAGGCCATACATGACTTCTCCAGGGCATTCCTAGAAAAGTAGGCTACGGTAAGATATACTGGCCGTGCATCCAGCTCATATTTAACTTATTGTCATCACGTCCACATAAAGTAACTGCCTATCTGTGTGCAACTCTAGCAGCAAAGGATGAAGTCAGATTCTTCTTGGGCTCATTAGGGGTTTAGTCCACACTCCTGTGTCGAGCAGTCAAGTGGTGTGAGCAACTGTGTAAAATACACCACTTCTGGAGAAAATATGCACCATTGAAATTAAAATGAATGGTCTATCATTGATCACACATGCTTTTAAAGAGCATGCAATAGTACTGTATTTGTTTAATTTTTCTTGGCTCCAGTATATAGGGAAAAGCCACAATCAGTCAAAACTCTGAAGTCGCTGGGAGTTTGCCTGAGTAAAAATTTAGGATGTTAGAGTTTGAGCCTCATATTTTAAAATAAACCTTGCTAAAGATGTTTTCTTTTTTCTTGTTATTTAATTACACATGCTGGTTCATTCACAGTAGAATATAAGAATGGCCATACTGGGTCAGACCAATGGTCCACTAGCCCAGTATCTTGTCTTCCGACAGTGGCCAGTGCTTCAGAGAGAGCGAACAGAACAGAACAATTATCGAGTGAGCCATTCCCT
>NW_020671807.1:0-1085 GCF_002925995.2 Terrapene triunguis | reverse complement strand
AAAATCCCCCCTCCATTTACTGAATCCTCTTGCTTCCCCTGCACTGGCTTCTCCTGTGTTTAGTGTGAACATCTGCCTGTTTCAAACCATGGGATTTATTTCCAAGTTCTCTTTCCCACCCCACGGAAATGACGTGAACAACTCAACAGGCGCCCAAATCCAGTGGGTCTGGGGATCCTAATTCCCTTAACTCCCGTTCCAAACCCGCAACCATATGTGCAAATTCCACATTGACCTGCCCCCGACGCCGGAGTACAACACGCTGTAGATGGACTCCATGGAGTCAGGCTGGGGGTTATTACGAAACCTGTGGCATTTCGGAGCCAGAATCTCACTGGGTTTCACTGGCAGTTGGATGCCCAGCCCCCAACCGGTCTCTGCTCTTCTCTGCCCCTTGTCACCAGAGCGTGTGAGCGACTCACAACCAGTCCTGGATTTTCCCCTCACACGTGAAGCAGGGAAGTGTCATTAGCCCCATTTTACAGAGGAGGAACTGAGGCCCTGACTCAGTAAGGCTGAGACTATGCAACCCGCCTAGGGGGTTTGGGCACCCACCGCCCACTGACACGAGTGGGAATTGTGCACGCAGAGCCCCTAGGTGGATTCACACAACGGCAACAGGGAGCGAGTGTGTGATGTAGGAACCGACCCTGCGACTTCTGTCCTGTCTCCTAGGGCCACAGGCGAATCACCAAAGGCTAATGTACAACCGCACTGAACTGAGCGCAGGGTCTCTCTGAGTGTAAAGGGGACCCCTGTCCGAAGGGGACATCGCCATGTACTGAGCGCTCACCCCCTGCCAGCTCTTATACCCGCCCTGGGAACCCGCATGCAAATCCCTGCCCCGGGGGTTCCTGTTAAATACCAACACCTGGTCCTAGGAGCCTCAGTCTCTCCCCAGACACAGAACTGTCCAGTCCTGGATGCTAGGGAGTTTCCCTCACTGCGTGAAAATGAGAATGAAATCGCTGCTGCTTTTCCTGTCCCTGTTCTCTGCCCCCTCCTGTAAGTGTTTATTGAGAGCGAGAAAATCAGCACCAGATCCACAGATTCTTTCTGTGGCTAATTCTTTCCTTGCTTTGTTT
>NW_020671806.1:0-5270 GCF_002925995.2 Terrapene triunguis | reverse complement strand
CTCACTCTACCTACCCATGTTTTATGGGGGTGTCCTCACAGTTTCCAATTGAGGGGAATTATGATCGTGTACTGAACTTAAAACCAGTGAGCTGTTAAAACACTGCTCAATCAATGTGAATCTTGCCAAGGGTTTCTCCATTCTTGTTGTTTGGAAACTGAAGTTCTCCTTTGCTTTTGGGAATTGCCAGCTTGTCTATAAAGGAATATTATCTCCCATTTCTCCTGTTTACTCATAACAGAAAAAGTTAGACACACTTAGTCAGCAAAATATTTAGCAGAAAGTTAGGGGTCTGATTCTGCTTTCATATTGGTAAATCAGAACTAACTCCCTTGAAATAAATGAGTTAGATTCTCCACTGCAGTAAATGGGCATAGCCCCATCATGACTTCAATGAAATTTGTGGGTGCTCAGCACTTCAGAGTCTGGCCACTTGCGTTTAGATGCCTAAATATGAATATGAATGATTTTAGGAATCCAGCTTTGAAAATGTTGTCCTATATTTTACGTCAGAAAGTGAGCATGTTAACTTTTTTTTTAAATCCTACCTTCTTTCTCTGACTCATCAAAAAGTTAAAATGTTGAACTTCTATACGCATAATAAACAGCTTAGCTACATTTACACATAAACAACCTAGTTACATTTATAATAACCCGTCTGGTACACTGTTATGCTTTCTTGACACAAAACATTCTTTGTCTCATTTGTCTCATTCTACTTCCTTATGAAAGATTAGATAATCCATATTGTGATGAGTTAACATATCCAGCTGGTCAGTCAAGAAGTGGTTCGCCATACAACGTCAGCTGTTATTAATGTTCATGTCTGGGAGATTTCGCTAGGAGGGTGGTGAAGCACTAGAACAGCAGCAGACTTATATAGATGGAGAAAACTTCTAGCAAACATGACTGTTCTGTGAATAAATCCAATATCAAAATGGAATAATTTCCCATTCAAACAATACTAGCCCCTCTCTCTCTCTCTATATATAAAGGGACAGATTGAAGACAACTTTAACTTTGTTGTTGCCTGATTTTTGTGTGCTTTGATTTGCAGTTTTAATGCTCTTTTAATGTAAATGTTTGTAATGGAATAGTTATTCTAATACTCTGTCCCATAAAACTAGGTTACAATATCTGGAAATAAAGCCTGTGCAAAATATGGTGAAAACTGGCTGCTCTGTGTATACAAATGCCTAAATTCTTTTTGAGCTATGTCATGATGGTACAGAATTTTTAGAGGTTCATTTATCAATCATTCCTGAGTGTAACAGCTTTGGAACAAAATCCTCTAAAAGACAGAATGTGAAAAACCTCCCCTATGCTAGTACCCAAAGAAGTCTCTGTGAAAGTCTAGTTTTTATGTGCTGAGAGAACATTAATGTATTTGGGGTGGAAGGGCAGGAGGGTGGGGGAGGGAGAGACCACGTTTGTACATATGTTTGTCTTGTTTGGTTGGGTTTTGTGCAAGGTTCAGAGCCATCTGCTCTGGAATAGAAAGCCTGCCTAACAGACTAAGGCAGCTGCTATGAAAGTTTTTGCACACTGCTCCTTCAGTTACCTCTGTTGTAACCTTGAATGACCACCCTTTCTAGGTAAAGGGAGAGAATTTAATCTTATAGTTAAGTCCCAGGTTTCTCCTACATGCAGACTACTTGTTATGTTAGCCTAGCTAAATGATAAGATCTGATATGGCTAAATCATCTAACTTGAAAAGCTGTTCGTTTATATTAGTGGCTGGAGTTACTTGATTCCCTGTCTGTTTCATCTGATTAATTGTCACTATTTTTAAAAAGCATTTGATAGGATATATTGTCTCCCTACCCTTATATGGTTATTTTATGAAAATAGGGACTGCTTTCAGGTTGTCTCCACTTTTATAATAATATTTTTTTATTCTCTTCTGATCTGTAATGAAAAAAAGATTGACACCATTCTCCTGTCATATTCCCTTTGCATCTGCTCCTTAGACCATGCAGCCTAAACAAGAGATATACTCAGGACCGGCTCTAGATGCCAGCAAACCAAGCACGTGTTTGGGGCGGCACAATTCCAGGGGCAACATTCCGGGAGGGTTGTTTTTGTTTTTTTTTGCTTCGGCAGTTGCATATCAGAGGTGTGTATGTGTGGGTTTTTTGTTGTTTTTTTGGTTTTTTTTGCTTGGGGCGGCAAAAAACCTGGAGCCAGCCCTGGATATACTGTTAGCTACCTGCTTCATTTTATTCAAGATCATTTTATCATTGCCACCTCCCCATATTCACCTCCAACATGGTTGCAGTAGATGTACAGGGATATTAGCTCAGTGTGGCAGTGATATTTAATAACAGTGATTTGCATTTCCTGTGGACAGACACCAGCTTTGACTGGCTATTGTTGGGAAATTTCTGTACATTTC
Organism: Terrapene triunguis; assembly: GCF_002925995.2. Taxonomy (NCBI): domain Eukaryota; kingdom Metazoa; phylum Chordata; order Testudines; family Emydidae; genus Terrapene; species Terrapene triunguis. The sequence continues at coordinate 2,875 of NW_020671806.1, read as the reverse complement.
TATTATGTACTTTTTTTGGTTTTGTTTTGTCAGATTCAAAAATCAACTTGCTTAGGGGTTCTGAACACCCTCATTTCCTATTGACTTTGCATCTTCCAGAATCAGGCCTTTACTGAAGAAGCCTTTGTGTAATGAGGTGATTATGTGCAACAGAGGAACACTTGTAAAATAATAATTTTTCACTGGAGCACTGCCATGTATAAGCAGTTAAATTAATTTTGGGAACATCTTTCAAGCTAAATATAGCATTAGAGTATAGGAGGAGGTATTAGACATTAAGCTCTTATCTGACTGCACTTTTCCATACAGAATCATTCTAATGTTTTAATAGGATTTACTGTCATTCATAAAAGCAGCCTGAAGGACAGACTGTTGCATTTAACATTTCTTTAAGCAGCTGTAATGTTTTCTTAGGTAACTCTGTCCTAACAGGGATCCTCACTCTCTCTATCTTGCAGATATTACTTTTACCAGATATGGGGGTGTAACCGGGGTCCCAGGGAGCCACACTGGAGTTACTTAATTAGGGTGAACTGCAAAGAATGGGGCAGACAATCCCCAAAGCTGATGGATAGTTCAATACTTAGATTTACCAAACCAGCACAAAACAGCTTCTGTAATACCTCACTGGTTACCCAGACGCCAACAACACAGTTCCCTTAAAGCAACCCAGCCTCAGGCCTCCACCCAGACACCCAAGTCAAATATGATGAGGATTACTGAAAAACTTATTCATTGTATGAAAAAGTTCTACCAATCCCAAAGGCTCAGACACATTACCTCCCAGGTTAATGAATATTTCAGATCTTACCCAAATATATGCTTACAGACAATCCTTATTAACTAAACTAAAATTTCTTTAAAAAGAAAAAAGCAAGAGAAAGTGAGTATTGGTTAAAAGATCAGTATACATACAGACGTGAGTACAGTTTCTGAGATCAGATTCACAGTAGAGATGGTGAGCTTTGTAGGTGCAAAGAGTTCTTTCAGAATTGGTCCACAAGTTATAGTCCAATGTCCATATTCAGGGTGATCCAGCTCAGCACTGGAGAGTTCAGCCTTATGACTGAAGCTTCCCCTGCATGAAGCATCAAGCAGGTCTGAGATAAAAGGGATTGGGACCCCACACATCTTTATACAGTTCCAGGCCTCCTTTGACAGCTCAGAGTTCTCAGGTGAACAATAGGCAATTATGGAAGACTTCCTTCAAAGTCATTTCCTAAGCATCACGGGTAATTAGCTATACAGATTAACATAAGGCAATTGCCCGGTTTCCACCATTCTCAGGTGATTTGCTATACATTTCAGAGAGAGATGAATACAGTGATATTACTATATTTACAGTTCATCTAAATGTTAATATTTCCTTTTGATCTCTGAATCAATAGCTATAGTGACAGACAGGAACTGTCTGTTTACATGGCTAACATCTGACAAGATATAAGTACACACATACAATTAGTATCACCTCCAATTCTCTAACAATACAGGTTTGCATTTCAAAGTTCTAGCCTATCTATCATGGAGTGGCCCTAATTACCATTCACACACTTTTCTAACATGTCTCTAATAGTTGGCTCTGGTCATTTATCCTGCAGGATGCTTAACGCTTTCTGGCCATGCTTCACAGGGATTTCCAGTCCTGCTGCAGTACTTCATTTACCTCTGCAAAAGCGTAAAAAATTACTAAGGATTGGGTAGGGAATCCCTCTGAAACTTTATTTTCTTTGTAAATAGAAAACAGGGCAGCTATTTTATCAGTCACTTCCTCGGGAAGTTGATCGCTATCCCTCCCCCAATAATGCTCTGGAAGTCAACATTCCTAAAACTTTGTGGTTGGTGGACTTCAAAAAGCTTGGGCAGACCTGCATCCAAATGGACAGATTCTTATGCAAAGCTTATTTTAAAGCTCTTGTATCTCAGAAGTTGGGCTGGAAGCTTTATAAAGACAGACCACCTGTTTTCTCTTTTCCACATACTTTCCATGTATATCTCCAGTTTTGGCTGGCATTAGAAAATGCAGAGGATACAAAAATGAAAAATGATTTCAAAGGGAAATTGACCAAACTTTTTCTCCCCATTTCCCCACTGCCATTTCTAAACAAAGGATGGAAGATCGGGAAAGAGGTTTGGGTGGGTTCTTATTAGAAATGCTTCTCTAGCATGTCACAGTACAGAAGAAATTGTAACGACTATAAAAGGGATTCTTCATTGACACGGTACTGTGCTTCTCTCTGGCCGCCAGTGAGTGTGTCTACACAGACCACGGAAGTGAGCCTCCCAGCCTGGGTTGACAGACTTGGGCTAGTGGGCTCACACTAGTGCTCTAAAAATAGCTCTGTAGAGGATGCTTTGAAGTTGCGGCTTAGGCTCTGAAGCGTAGGGAGGGGGATAGGCTTGCTTCCACAGCAGGGGCACTGAAACAATTTGTATAGTGGGGGTGCTGAGAGCCATCGAACCAAACTGTAAACCCTGTATATGATGGAAACTTCTTCAAGCCCAGGGATGAGACAGTACCCCTTGTTCCAGCACCTGTGTTCCACAGGGTGTGTAGACATATCCAGAATGCGAACACAGCCTCCATTGCCTAATGTCACCGCATAGGGGGTCTTCCTAATAAGTCAGGTCTCGAACTAAACAGCAATGGAAGAAAACAATTACAGTTCCCCAGTTTTTGAACTTGAGAGTTTAGATTGGCATGTGGGCGCAGGGGTATTCAGAATCGAGATTTGGTTCAGGTCTTTCTCTAGTTTTTATAACTGGATTTTTTTCCATCTCTAATAAAATATTACTGTGTTAGCAGTTTGTTGTTTCTTCGTTCCAGTCTCACCTTGATGTATCAATAGGTAGTGGCAAGGCAAGTGCAATATGTGGA
>NW_020671805.1:0-1190 GCF_002925995.2 Terrapene triunguis | reverse complement strand
AGAGTGAGGGATCATCCTTCAGGATAGGTTGTAGATCCTTGATGATGCGCTGGAGAGGTTTTAGTTGGGGGCTGTAGATGACGGCTAGTGGTGTTCTGTTACTTTCTTTGTTGGGCCTGTCTTGTAGTAGGTGACTTCTGGGTACCCTTCTGGCTCTGTCAATCTGTTTCTTCATTTCAGCAGGTGGGTATTGTAGTTTTAAGAACGCTTGATAGAGATCCTGTAGGCATTTGTCTCTGTCTCAGGATCGGAGCAAATGCGTTTGTATCTTAGAGCTTTGCTGTAGACAATGGATCATGTGATGTGGTCTGGATGAAAGCTGGAGGCATGTAGGTAAGTATAGCGGTCAGTAAGTTTCCGGTATAGGGTGGTGTTTATGTGACCATCGCTTATTAGCACTGTAGTGTCTAGGAAGTGGACCTCTTGTGTGGACTGGTCCAGGCTGAGGTTGATGGTGGGGTGGAAATTGTTGAAATCTTGGTGGAATTCCTCAAGGGCTTCCTTCCCATGGGTCCAGATGATGAAGATGTCATCAATGTAGTGCAAGTAGAGTAGGGGCGTAAGGGGACAAGAGCTGAGGAAGCGTTGTTTTAAGTCAGCCATAAAAATGTTGGCATACTGTGGGGCCATGCAGGTACCCATAGCAGTCCTGCTGGCTTGAAGGTATAGATTGTCCCCAAATCAGAAATAGTTTTGTGTGAGGACAAAGTCACAAAGTTCAGCCACCAGGTTTGCCGTGATGGTATTGGGGATACTATTCCTGATGGCTTGTAGTCCATCTTCGTGTGGAATGTTCGTGTAGAGAGCTTCTACATCCATAATGGCTAGGATTGTGTTTTCTAGAAGATCACCAAAGGATTGTAGTTCATTACAAAACCTAAATCTAATTTCCCCAATACTAATTTCCCCCTACTGTTACTCAAAGTGTCTGAAATGGGTCACTCTCATTACCACTTCAAAAGTTATTTTTCCTCCCTTGTATCCTGCTGTTAATTGAATTGTCTCATTAGACTGACCTCACACATGGTAAGGCAACTCCCATCCTTTCATGTATTTATACCTGCTCGTGTATTTTCCGCTCCATGCATCTGATGAAGTGGGTTTTGCCCACCAAAGCTTATGCCCAAATAAATTTGTTAGTCTCTAAGGTACCACAAGGACTCCTCGTTGTTTAGGCTGAGAGAGTAATT
>NW_020671804.1:0-1501 GCF_002925995.2 Terrapene triunguis | reverse complement strand
TCATCTGTCTGGGGCTTTGTTTTTTTAAATCTTCCCCAAAATCTATCCCCCAGTGCCCAGCACCAGGCTGGGCACGGCTACTGCTGCCAGGCGTCCTTTCCATCGGTCAAGTACCCTGCAGTCACCCTCCCCCTGCCCCCGCTCCATTCCAGCAAGGGCACGACCAGCGCCCCGCGAGGAAACGGACACCTGGGCTCCAGACAGGAGCTAAACTCTGTTTTCCCTGCTGCAGGGCGGTTCTCTCCCCCCTGCAAAAGCAGGTTAGAACAGCCGTGCCCCGGCTCTCCCCAGGGAGCGGCACGCTGGGCAGCAGGGGAGGGGGAGGGAGGAGCTCTACAGCTGCCGGAGGCCGGCCGCCTGGCCAGTGATTTGAAGCTGCAGGGGAGAGGAGCGGGGGAAGGGGAGGAGAGGCTCTGGCTGCTGGAGCCCCATGCTAGTGGCTCAATCCAGCCGGCCGCCCTATCACCCGCGCCGTGCTCTGCAGGCGGGGGGAGAATGCCGGACATTTTAAGATATTTACAAATTCCCCCCCCCCCGATGCTATTTTTAACCTAAAAAGTCGGACATGTCCGGGAGAATCCGGATGAATGGTAACCCTATCAACCATTTCTCCTTCCCAGGATCCCCAAACCACCAAAGTTCCTTGCAGCAAAGCATACAGTTCTCCAGAGTCTATACAGGCCACAAATGATTGAAAGACTCATTAAAGGATCATAGCAATAAGTTGCAAGTTGTTTGGCACACTGGGTGTGTGGCAGGTGCTTGATTGGGGCTTCTCCCAGCTTCTCACCCACCCAGATTCACCAGCAAACACAGGACTACTTCAAGCGTCCACAGTCTCCTGAAGCACCGGTTCCTTACACCAGAGCAGAACCATGCCTTTGTGTAGTGAGATGTAGGAAAGAAGAGGCAGAAGCTGCAGTAAGTCTGGGTAAGGGTAGGGAGGTGGCAAGGCAGGAGCAGGACAGCTAGAGAATCAGCAGGAAGGAGCAAGCTCCTTCTTGCCTCCGCTCCTGATGAGCCTTAACAACGGTGGGATTTTACAAGTTTTTTATTTTCTCAAGAAAGGGATGCAACCTAGTGAGTACCCCTTGTGACCCACTTCCAAGGCATCCACAGTCATCTGAGAAATCCTGCTGTAGACTGCAGAAAATGTGAATTACTTATACTGAAGTAATTTCTTTAACTCAGGAAATTATAATCAGCCTTGAAGAGTTAAAAAAAATGGAAGATCAAGATGCTTATTTGATAGAACCCTTTCCCAATTCCACTGTATTCAGTAAGCACATGTAACATTAAATCCTCTGTTAATGCTGATTTCAAAAGCAAATACACACTGCCATAGCAACTGAGACTGCTAGTAGTATAAGGGCCCTACCGTCAATCAAACCCTAACCCTGCCCCTTGACCCCGTAAACCCCGCCCCTTGACCCCTTGGTCCCTCCCACCTGTCGCCGGAAGTCCCGCCCCATGGGGGTATTACTTCCGGGGTCAAGGTGCC
>NW_020671803.1:0-1302 GCF_002925995.2 Terrapene triunguis | reverse complement strand
AAAGCCAGCTGGGGCCGAAAGCAGTGTTTTGGTGCTTGGCATGGAAAGAGTATGTCTGTGTCGATTCTTGACCTTGAACGCAGAGCAGCTTTCTCTTGATCTCTAGGCCAAGTTGAATTTTCAAATTAATCCGTTCCTTTCCCCCCCTTGGCCTCCTGAGACCTGCAAATGAACCTTTCATTCCACTCTTCTACCTTTAACCCTTCCCAGAACACTTTGCAATGCCTGCAACAGCGTTAGCAACATACAATACTGATCTGCTTCCCTAATTGAGGGAATTGAGGGAGGGGGCCATAGGTGTGTGACAGCATAAGAGAGGGGAAGTCCAGTCCCTGTGGTTCAGGTGGCCTAAGGTAACAGCTAACGGTGGCTGAAGAGGGGAAGGGTCTTGGGACAGGTGGTTTGGGGCAGGGAGGGTCACAAGGGGCCTCAGAAGACCTGGATCCCATCCCCAGCCGTTGCAAGGGAGATAGTGGGTTAAAGCAGGGGGGCTCAGAGTCAGGACACCTGGGTTCTATCCCTGGCTCTGAGAGAGGAGTGGAGGCTGGTGGGTTAAAATAGTGGGGGCTGGGAGCCAGGACTACCCTGAAATGGGATCTCAGCCATGTCTTCCTTGTGATGCCTCCTGCAGAGATGGGACCCACCCAATCCTGATCTCAACACCAACCTGTCCAACATCATTGAGCAGTGCCAGAGCAAGAGCATGCCCAAAGCATCCATTGAGGCGGCCATCGAGGGAGGAGTACGTAGCCGGATCCTGGCAGCCCAGCTCATAGGGCAGAGGGGCTCTCGAGCTGCAGCCTTGCTGCATTGTCTGGGCCGTGCCGAGGGGCAGGGCTGTCCTTACCTGTACGCAACGTACGCAGCTGCGTAGGGCAGATTTCCTGGTGTCCTGAGCATCTGCATGTTGCTCCAGCCCCTGCCCCGCCTCTTCCCCATGGCCCCACTTCCCTGCCCCAGCCCTGCCTCTTCCCTCCCCCACTCCACCCTTCCCCAAAGCCCCTGCCCGCTCCGCCCCAGCCCTGCCGCTTCCCAGCCCTGCTCTACCCCCACTCCCCTGAGGACTGCAGCAGGGTAGGGCCTGCACTCACTGGCAGCGGAAGTGCAGCGGCCCAGCCCCAACCGCACCGCTGGTGAGTGATGGGGGGTGGGTCTTCCCTGCCCCCTCCGTGGAGACTTCACTATCAATAAAACTAACTTGAATGTATGCTTAAAGTAGGTTATCTATACAATAATATGCAGTTTGGTTTGAGCATATGCTTAATTGTTTTGAGAAAGAGGAGGGAAGGGGGGATGTTAAAG
>NW_020671802.1:0-3461 GCF_002925995.2 Terrapene triunguis | reverse complement strand
CCACGGGCAGAGTTGAGGTTGTTTAGGTGGTCATGGAGAATGTTTCTATGTTGCATGAACTGGATGTTAGAGTTGATGTCAGAGTTGTGTATGAAACCTTAGCTTTTGATTCCCACATTTTCTAATGTCTGGGAATTTTTAAGGGTGCCTTTAATAATGGAATGGCTTCTCTTGCACTGGGAGCCCTTCGGTGTAATTTGTAGATAGTTTTGGGTAGGGGTTGTTTTGTTTGCTTGTTTGTTATTCATATTATGTAGCGAACGTGACTGTTTCTGCAGCACATGGAGTTGTGATGTTCATGGTTTTCTCTCTCTCGTTTCGGGAATGGTGTCACTCCTATTCAGTGCCAGTGGGAGTTGTATGCTCACAAGCCACAAAACACAGGGAGCCGAGAGACCGTAGGACTATTCCAGTCTCCGCCCCCGATTCACTGTGTGACCTCTTAGTGTCCCCATCTGAAAAATGGGGCCAATGGTACTTCCCTACCGTTGTGAAGCCTGTTGAGATTGATGGAGGAAAATGCGATAGATCCACTTGGGTGAGTGATTTTGGGAACAACCTTGGCTTTATCACTTATCAAAATACAGAAATCTCAGCACCTTCCATAAAACCAGGTATCTCCTTCTATTCACCAGGCTATACCTCATCACCAGGTCTACAATTCATTTACTTGATGGACATACAGTCCCAGAGCCTCAAAAGTGTTTAGGTGCCTAATTCCCATTGAAATCAATGGGAGCAAGGTGCCTAAATACTTTCAATGATCTTGGTCCAAAATAATTAAGGCCTGGTCTACATTTAAAACTTAGGTCGGCCTAGCTATGTCACGTGGCGGGGGTGGAAGGAATTTACTCCCCTAAGTGACGTAGTTAAGTCAACCTATGCCCCAGTGTAGACACCATTGGAAGATGTCTTCCATCGACCTTGTCACTGCCTCTGGGAGGGGAGGGATTTCCTAGAGCAATGGAAAAACCCCATCTGTTGCTGTGAAAAGCGTTTGCGCTGTAGTTGTGTTGCTGTAGTGTAGACAAGCCTTAAGGCTCAATGGAGACTATGGATCGTGCTGGAGGAAAGAGAACAATTGGGTGGCTGAAGAGGCAGAAGGTGAAGCCAATGAAAGACTAAGTAACAACGGATTCGGTAGTCACGACAGACAAAAGTTCAACGTAACGGCTCATGTCATGGTTATGGGGCTGCCCACATGTCCGTCCCCTGTCTGGTGTCGCTGAGCCACTTACTCAGGTATCAGGCCCCAGGCCCTTACCTGTCTTGTGCAATTCTCCAACTCTTAGACTGGCATTTGGGTACAATGCCCCACCTATGCCAACTGCTTCACCTTACACTTCGCTGCAAGCTAAGTTAGACGGGCTTCCCTCTGGCGGTACAGGAACAGAATAGGCCCAGCTTACATTCTCTTTGCAAGCCCAGGAGCTCTTGGGACCCAGCCGTGTCTCAGTGTGCCTCCCCAAGAGTGCACGCTCCCGCCTGTTCCCAATCTCTTAGGACACCTCTTTCTCAGAGCCCCACTGTCCTAGTGTGTTCAGCCTGAGCCCAGTGGCCACGGTGCTTAGTGGTTTTTGTAGCAGGGGTGACAAAGCCTGCCCATCTAAGATACCGCCCTGGTGACGGATGCTGTGTTGTTTGGCAGTTAGACCCCTAGTTTTGCAACCACAGGCCTTCTAAGGGTGGGGGAGTCTGCTCCCCCTGTTGTTCCAACCCTCCATCTCAGGCACCCGACACATACGTTGTGGGGTCCAGATCAATGTACATTACCAGCACCCCCACACATCCATCGCGCAGCCACACTGCTGGGTTACGCTGTCAGCCAGGTGCAACACAAATACTGGATGAAACACACCCAGAAAGGGCCGGTCCCTTGGCAGCTCACATTCCTTGCACCATTGACCCGGAGGACTAGAGCATGGTGTTTTCCACAGCCATCAGTAGGGGGCGGTACATAGCTGTGCCACTAAAGGTGGAGCCCAGAAGGCACTGGGACTCAGAGAAGCTCAAAGGCTCCCAGGGATCCCCTGTGGTCTTGGGGCAGAAGGAGAAATTCACTCCGCCACTTTTTGGGGTGCAGCATGTGCCCCCCACAGCCGCGCAAGCCAGCACCCACTCCCCAGGGAGGAGCATCACATGTGCACTCCCTGCTCTTTCCCAGTGCAGCCGGAGCTGTGATTCGGGAAGCCCTAATTCAACCACTGCAGCGTCCCACAGCGTGGCAGCAGGATCTCATCCACCCCCGAGGACAGCTGGCAGCTACGTCGCTTCGTGGGGAAGGTCATTGTCACCCCACGTCCACCCTCGGATTCATAGGAGTAAAGGCAGGGGAGGAAAAGTAAAGGCCAGAGGGACTCAGCGAGGAGTTGTGTGGCCAGCACCGTCCTCTTGTCATCCAGTTTCAGGCCCTCGGAGCCCCAAACGCCTGCCCTAGCAAAGTTTTGCTCACTGGTTTGCATTGGTGCCCATTTCCCTAGTCTGTGGAAGCTGTATTTGAGCACGAGTCCCGGAAGTGCACAGCTGCACGACTGACTCATTGAAATACCCACACACAGGAGCTGGTTATGGCTTTGACTCCGCAGTTCTTGTGAACGCCTGTTTAACCTTTGCTGATGCTTAGAGGCAGGGAGCGGCTGCAGGGCACTCAAGGGAGCCCTTGTTAACGTTCTACCCCGGAAAGGAGCCAGCTGCTGGGACCACCCCCTCTCCCGTTACACTGATAACCACCTTTGCCGGAAGTGACTTACCCCTGGGGCTCATAAAAATCCTTCTGAAGAGCAAAATTTCAGCCTGTTGCAATGGGCCAGATTGCACCATCTGGCCGCTGCTTGTAAACAAATGTCCCAGGAAAGGGTAAAACCCCAGCACACATTTTTCACAGGGAACTTCCACCCCAGACCCTGTTTTAAATCACAGAGCTCAGACACCGCTAGACTCTCATTCGTTGTCAGGAAACAATGTCTAAAGATACTACCAGTGAAGACAGCTTAAAAGAGAGTTCCAAGCACTATTCTCTCCCTCCCGGATTATGGTGATGAGGGAGTGGTTTTGTTTAACTGAGAGTGTCATAACTATAAAGGGAAGGGTAACAGCTCTCTGTGTACAGAGACTCCAAATCCTTTTACCTGTAAAAGGTTAAGAGGCTCGGATAACCTGGCTGACACCTGACCCGAAGGACCAATAAGGGGGCAAGATACTTTCAAATCTTGGAGGGGGAAAGGCTTTTGTGTGTGCTCTTTGTTTTAAGGGGTGGTTCGCTCTTGGGACTGAGAGGGACCAGACATCAATCCAGGTTCTCCCCATCTTTCTAAACAAGTCTCTCCTATTTCAAACTTGTAAGTAAAAAGACAGGCAAGGCGTCTTAGATTTACTTTGTTTTCTCAACTTGTAAATGTACCTTTTTACCAGAGTGTTTATCTTTGTTTTGCTGTACTTTGAACCTAAGACAGAGGGGGGTC
>NW_020671801.1:0-1580 GCF_002925995.2 Terrapene triunguis | reverse complement strand
CTGGTATTCTGGCGCTTCAGGGCAGGGGAAAGCAAGTCACAAAGTTCCATGAAAGTGCCCTTACGCATGCGAAAGTTTCGCAGCCACTGGGAATCGTCCCACACCTGCAACACTATGCGGTCCCACCAGTCTGTGCTTGTTTCCCGGGCCCAGAATCGGCATTCCACGGATAGAACCTGCCCCATCAACAACATGATCTCCAAAGCGCTGGGACCTGCGGTTTGAGAGAATTCTGTGTCCATGTCCATGTCCATGTCCCCATCACTCTCGTCACCACGCTGCTGTTGCCGCCTCCTCCTTGCCTCGTTTTTCTGGACCTGGTTCAGCATAAACTGCACGATAATGCGCGAGGTGTTTACAATGTTCATGACTGCTGTCTTGAGCTGAGCGGGCTCCATGCTTGCCGTGGTATGGCGTCTGCTGTGTTCATCCAGGAAAAAAGGCGCGAAACGGTTGTCTGCCGTTGCTTTCATGGAGGAAGGGGTGAGGCTGTACTCAGAACCACCTGCGACAATGTTTTTTGCCCCATCAGGCACTGGGATCTCAACCCAGAATTCCAATAGGCGGGGGAGACTGCAGAAACTATGGGATAGCTATGGGATAACTACCCACAGTGCAACGCTCCGGAAATCGACGCTAGCCCCGGTACATGGACGCACACCGCCGTATTAATGTGCTTAGTGTGGCCGCATACATTCAACTTTATACAATCTGTTTCCAAAATTCGAATTCTGTAAATTCGGATTAATCCCGTAGTGTAGACATACCCTGAGAGAAACCTAGAGAGGTTCTGGGTTGGAGGTGCTAGCTGAAAAGGAGTTTGGGCCTGTAAGCTAAGAGACTACTCCTTTTGCCATTGGTTCCCCCTGTATTCAGAGAAGCAGGACTTGGTACATTCCTTGTAAACTCCATCATCAATTTCTATTCCCACCAGAAACATCTCCAGGGCCCCAAGCTTTGACTAGCTGCTTAGGTCCAAAAGGGATTACAATATACATGCAAAACCTACATTTTAGGCCCAATCACCTGCACTGTGCTAAAGTGTAAGAATATAAAAGTGAAACTGAAAAGATAAAGGTAAGCTGATGACACTGCACAGCCTATGTTGGTTGTCCAAGTTGACAGAAATCCAAAAAAGTAAACAAACAGCATAAGTACCAAAAAGAAAATGCAGTTTGAAAATATTCACTTCTAATAATCTAAACTGCTAACAGTAACAAAGTGAGGAAATCTGTACTTTAAAATGGTGGGGCCAGATTGGTGTGGTTACATGGGGCACAATCAGGCACATTTTCCATGAGATAATTGCCCTCCTTGCACTGACCCCCATCAGACTTCTTCCAAAAGAGTTGTAGCAGAGGGTACTTGTCCTTTCTACACTGGGCATCTCCAGAAGGCATAGTTTCTGCTGGGGCAGTGCAACCCCATACTACTCTGATGAAGATCAGTGCCTAAAAGGCACAATAACGCCCTTAACTTTTACCCTGATAACGTCTCTTGAAATTGTTACACACAGGTACTTAGATGTCCAAGTACACCTCTACCCCAATATAACGCTGTCCTCAGGAGCCAAAAAATCT
>NW_020671800.1:0-1646 GCF_002925995.2 Terrapene triunguis | reverse complement strand
TGACTACATTTATTTCAGAAGCATTTTGGCTGTAGAGCAGTGAAATCGATGCAGCTGCTTGAAAAACAAGCAGAACATCAGTAGCTGCACGCTCTGTTACAAGGTCCTGGTTAAAAGCAACAAAGAGTCCTGTGGCACCTTAAAGACTAACAGATGTATTGGAGCATAAGCTTTCATGGGTGAATACCCACTTTGTCAGACGCATGTAATTGAAATTTCTAGAGGCAGGTATAAATATGCAGGCAAGAATCAGTCTGGAGATAACGAGGTTAGTTCAATCAGGGAGGGTGAGGCCATCTTCTAGCAGTTGAGGTGTGAACACCAAGGGAGGAGAAACTGCTTTTGTAGTTGGCTAGCCATTCATGGTCTTTGTTTAATTCTGAGCTGATGGTGTCAAATTTGCAAATGAACTGAAGCTCAAAGCAGTTTCTCTTTGAAGTCTGGTCCTGAAGTTTTTTGGCTGCAGGATGGCTACCTTTACATCTGCTATTGTGTGGCCAGGGAGGTCGAAGTGTTCTCCTAGAGGTTTTTGTATATTGCCATTCCTAATATCTGACTTGTGTCCATTTATCCTTTTACGTGGGTCCTGGTTGAGGGTGTTGGTTAGCCAGCATATAATTTTTTTTCCCCTTTCCATTGTCTTCAAAAGAGGCTTTCTGAGAGCAGTTAACATTGAAACTTAAATCAATTCTAAATGAATTTGGGTTCTGCAATATCACATGTATCAGGGTCGCCCAGAATGGGGGGCAAGTGGGGCAATTTGCCCCGGGCCCCGCAGTGCCCCCTCAAGAATATAGTATTCTATAGTATTGCAACTTTTTTTATGGAAGGGGCCCCTGAAATTGCTTTGCCCCAGGCCCCTTGAATCCTCTGGGTGGCCCTGACATGCATAGAATCAATCAAAATGTTTTTCATTCAGGCTTTTTTGCAGAGCTACAACTGGAAAACTAACAGGTTTCTCCCTCCATTAACTAGAGAACTTGGAGTCAGATCTGACTATATGCTGTATTCTCTGTCTTATAATTATCACATATATTATGTCCTGCAGGGCAACTTCCACTCAATGACATCAATAGTTTACATAGCAGTTGAACTAAGAATAACCTTAAAGAGCTGACCCACATCAACCTCCTAACAATGTAAACAGCTTGTAGCTCATAACACTTTTCTCTTTGCATAATTGCAAAAGGGACCTCACTTGGATGAGAAAAAATGTTGTGTTCACAAGACACTGCCCCATAATTCTTAGAGTTCACGAAGATGAGAGAGAGGAAGTGGACTGGACTTTGGAGAAAGTGTTGAACCAGTTAAAGAGGAAGAAGAGAAAATACTAATGAATTGCTTTTCTAAAAGAACGGGGGGTGAGTATGGCATCAATGGCAGCATTTTTGCTTGGGATTTTCAAAAGTGCTTGCCTAACTCTGCTTCCAGTGAAGTCAATAGTAAAATTCCTATTGGCTTCAATGGAAACAGAGTGAGGCCAGTGCCAAGTGCTTTTGAAAACCCTACCCTTAGTCTTTCAATATGAACTAATTTTAGGACTGTCCTGATCCTGTTGTCATTGATGTCAGTGGGAATAGGATTGGGCCTTAAATCATCTTTTACCTCCTATACCTTTCTCTGGTAATCTATATATGGAATAGTTC
>NW_020671799.1:0-1086 GCF_002925995.2 Terrapene triunguis | reverse complement strand
GTTCTCCCCCTGCCCCACCACTCAGGGGAGCAGTGAGACGGGGGTTTGGGGGGGCCAGCCTGGGGCTACCTGGGGGGAAGGCATTACCTGGGGCTGCCATGCACAGGGCCAGGGCGACCAAGCCAGGAGCCTCCCGCTGGACAGCATTTCCCTACATTGCGCTGGGCGTCCCTCGGAGTCGCTCTCCCCTTATGGAGTCGCCAAGTGGGCCACCCCCCAGAGCCACCTGCTAACAAGGGGGTTTCTCAGCTGCCCGGCTGCACATTGTTTCTGTTCCACCCACCCGGATGTGCGGGGAGAGGCAAATCCTCCTCACACGGCCCAGAGGCTGGTGCCTGGCCCCTGCCTTTGGTAAACTGCTCCGCTCCAGATGTGCCCCACTGACCCACTAAATCATAGCTGCTGGCTCAATTATTTCTTCAACTTGTTTTACATAGCTTATCTCTTGCCTTGTCCTTTACTACTGGGCCCACTCAGCCCAAGTGAGGCCTATATGGGCCAGGTCTAAAAGACACACTCAAAGCACTCAGATACACTAACACACAGCCATGCAGAAAAGCAGAAAAGTAAATAAACATGCTCACACACTAAATGCCATGAAGCACACACTGACACAGAAACAGGCACTCGCTGAGTGGCTAAAGAAAAAAACACAGCTCCGTTTGGATTCTGTTCCTGAAGTTGTGTAATTGGGGTGGTACCAGGAAGCTGAAAATAGGAGCAGGGATTAGGGATCCTGGGTTCTATCCGAGCTCTGGGAGGGAAGTGGGGTCTGGGTACCAGGACTTCTAGGTTCTATGCCTATCTCTGGGTGGGGCCCTGTGGGTTAGAGCAGAGGGGTCTGGGAGCTGGGGCTTGGGTTCTATCACTGGATCTAGGAGGGGAATAATCTTCATGGGTTTGATGGAGGGGGGGCTGGGAGCCAGGGCTGCTGAGTTCTATCCCTGGCTATGGGTGGGGAGTGGTGTTTAATGGGTTAGGCTGAGATGGGTGGGAGTTGGGAATCCTGGGTTCTATTCCTGGTTCTGGGAGGAGTCTAGGGTGTAATGGATAGGACTTTGGATCATGACTCCACAGTTATAATTC
>NW_020671798.1:0-1613 GCF_002925995.2 Terrapene triunguis | reverse complement strand
TTGGGCATCTGAGTGCTAAAGACAAGCACACTCCTGTGAGCTGTTTTTAGGTAAACTTGCAGCTTCGGGACAAGTGATTCAGACCCTTGGTCTGTGTTGGAGTCAGACAGGAGTGTCTCGCTCAGCAAGACAGGGTGCTGGAGTCCTGAGCTGGCAGGGAAAACAGAAGCAGGGGTAGTCTTGGCACATCGGGTGGCAGCTCCCAAGGGGGTTTCTGTGATCCAACCTGTCACAGACTCCTCCATTTTTTTTATGGCTTAGTTATTATTTGCCAATGACTCCTCCTCAACCTGATCAGTTTAGGGCTGGAGGGAGCAGCATTAGAGATGTAAGGGCAGGTCAGGCCTTGTCTACATTGAAGATCTCTCTGCTTAACTTGTCTTTGCAGTGTTGCTAAAGGCAGAAAACAAATATTTGTGCATTTTTCCTCCGCTTTTCTTTGATGAAAAATTACTTAGAGATCAGTAGAACATGCCCTATTTATTGATTTATCTAGAAAGAACAGCATCTTTGAATGCAAGCGAAACATCAGCTAAAAATATATGTCATTGATCAGATTTTCACAGTACAGCCAGGAGACATTGCAACAATGCTTTATTCACAAATATACAGGTGGAGAAATCATAAACCATTTTACAGGAGCAACTCATGAAAACTTCCAGTCTTCTTTATAGTAGATCAGTAATAATTTTAAATCATTCACCTTTTTATTAGCAAATTATATCACTATTATGATCTAATCAATTTGGAATGGATTGTATTTATATAAAAACAGCTTTTAGAAAGTAAATTCATCGCTCCCCACAGTGTCTTTCTGTATGAAATTATTGTGAAATTAGTGGTATGAGCTTTCAGTTCCAATCCACATCATTAATCAAATGCTGACAAATGGGTCTCCTAAGGATGCCTTCTCAGGTTGTAAAAAGACACAAGAAATCCTGCTTACTTTTCTTCAACAGGGGCTCACCGAAAACTAGGTAGGAATGAACGAACCTGGATAACATATGAGCCAAGCTGAATGTCTGTCCATAATCAAAGAAAACTTTTTTTTAGAAGAGGTCAGGGGACCTGGAAAAAGTTTGATTACCAACTTTCCTCCTATCATCATTTACCCAACTCTCTACATTTCAAGATTTTGGCAGAAAAACATGACCTGAAATACCGCACCAAGCTCTATGTTCCAATAGCATTTCTAGACCAGCAGGAATTAGGAAATTACAGAAATTGTTATGAACTTGTCTAGCAAGAGAGAAGGCTTTTCTACTCTCTGTGGGGTCTTGTACCCCCTTCATCACTGTAGTATCTGAGCACCTTCCAGTAGTGCTTTAAACAATGTGACAGACACCTGTCATAAGAACATAACATAACATAAGAATGGCCCTTCTCAGTCAGACCAAAGGTCCATCTAGCCCAGTATCCTGTCTTCTGACAATGGCCAGTGCCAGATGCCCCAGAGGGAATGAACAGAACAGGTAATCATCAAGTGATCCATCCCCTGTCGCTCATTTCTAATTTCTGGCAAACAGAGGCTAGGGACACCAATCCTGCCCATCCTGGCTAATAGCCATTGAGGGACCTATCCTCCATGAATTTATCTAGTTCTTTTTTGAACC
>NW_020671797.1:0-3371 GCF_002925995.2 Terrapene triunguis | reverse complement strand
AGAGTGAATGGTGCTCACTAAATGTGAGTGGAAGGGACCTCGATAGGTCATCTAGTCCAGTCCCCTGCACTGAGGCAAGACTAAGTATTATTTATACCCTCCCTGACAGGTGTTTGTCTCACCTGTTCTTAAAAACCTCCAATGCTGGAGATTCCACAACCCCCCTTGGTAATTTGTTCCAGTGCTTAACTACCCTTATAGTTAGGAAGTTTTTCCTAATGTCTAACCTAAATCTTCCTAGCTGCAATTTCAGACTCTTACTACTTGTTGTGTATTCAGCGGATAAGGAGAAAAATTTGTTACCCTCTGCTTTATAACAACCTTTTACATACTTGAAGGCTGTTATTATGCCCCCTCTTCAGTCTTTTCTTCTCTTTACTAAACAAACCCAGTTTTTCCTCGTGGGTCTTGTTTTCTAGACCTTTGGTAATTTTTGTTGCTCTCCTCTGGACTTTATCCCAGTTTGTCTTGGCTATATTTCCCTAGTTTGCTTGTGAGGTCATGTAAGACACTATCAACAATCTTTCTGAAGTTGAGATATATCACATCTACTGCTTCCTCCCATTCACAAGGCTTGTTATCCTGTCCAAGAAGGATATTAGTTTTGTTTAACATGACTTGTTCTTGACAAATCCATGTTGATTGTTAGTTATCACATTATCTTCGAGGTGCTAACAAATTGATTGATTATTTGCTCCATTAGCTTTCCAGCTACCTAAATTATGCTGACTGGTCTATAATTCCTTGGTTTTTGCTTATTCCCCTTTTTATAGATGGGTTCGATATTTGCCCTTTTTCTAGTCCTCTGTGATCTCTCCCGTTCTCCATAAGTTCTCAGAGATAATTGCTAGTGGCTCAGAGATCTCTTCAGCTAGTTCCTTAAGTATTCTAAGGGAATGGCTACACTTGCGAGTTAGAGCGTGTTAAAGCAGCCCCGGGTACCCTAATTCCCGACCCATCCACACTGGCAAGGCACTTAGCATGCCTGGACTCTGCAGCTGGAGCGCTCCCTGTAATCCACCTCCATGAGAAGCATAACGCCTGTTGTGCCTCGGCTGAAATGCCCCAGTGTCAGTGTGAACGAGGTGTTGCATTACTGCACTTTGATCGGCCTCTGGAAACGTCCCATAATCTCCTTAAGTCAAGTGGCCACTCTTGTCATTTGTTTTGGAATCGGCTGTAGGAATGCGGATATACCCTTTCAAAGCTCCGTTTCTGACAGCCGGCATGCTTATCTACTCTGGGACAAAGCAAGCCATTAGTGTGGAGCGTTGCTTGCTGTGAGTGTGTGAGAGAGCGAGAGAGGCAGGGGGGGAGGGGGATCTGAACTTACAAGACAACATGCTGACACACTCTCAGCACCCCAAAAACCCACTCTCTCTCTCCCCCCCCACATACACACAACACACTCCATGTCACACTCCACCCCACCCAGCGCATTTGAAAAGCATGTTTCAGCCACTTGAACGCTGGGATAGCTACCACAATGCACTGCTCTTTGTGGCATTGCAAGAGCTGCTAATGTGGCCACTCCAGTGCGCTTGCAGCTGTCAGTGTAGACAGACTGCAGCGCTTTCCCTACTGCGCTCTCCGAAGGCTGGTTTAACTCAAAGCGCTCTACATCTGCAAGTGTAGCCATATTCTAAAATGTATTTCATCAGGCACTGCCAACTTGACACCATTTAACTTGTCTAAGTAATTCTTATTTTACTGTGTGGCCCTAAGCCTTATTTACTGCATGCTAATCAACCCTGCTACGAAGATAGAATTATTAATTTTCTCATGAGCTTTTCCATGGTGCTCACCACTACAGAATCTGAGTGTAAGATGAGGGTGTATTATTATCCCCATTTTACAGATGGAGAGCTGAGGCACAGGGAGTTAGGTATAAACCTACAAAGTGGGGTGGACTAGTGTTCCCTAATTTGGCTTATTATTATTATGTATCATTAAAAGACGTGATCAACTCACTTAACAATAAATCATCGAAACCCTTGGTAAAACTTAAACAAGACTGGAGCCCAAATATAGCTATGCATAGTAATTGTTGGGTTAAAGAGAAATTTAGGTAACCAAAAATAGTCACCCATTCATCCAGGCCACCTTAGCAGCTTTGGACAATTTTTTTAAAATTCCTGTTGCCAAGGCCCTCTCTGTTAGTTACTTTCATTAATAATCAGGAATTTAGGAACTATCAAAGTAACTATATGTTGTGGGCAAGAGCTGAGATGACTCAATTTGGACAGCTGTTCCTGATTTGAAATCGTACCAAGAGATATGTAGTAATGTAAATACTATAAAGATCCCATATTTTCAGTATTTACAAGTTAAGCATTTTATTGTAAAATCTGGATAGAAGGCAGTTCTATCTAGACCTTGAACCACATTTGAGTTGCAGGTGCAGGAAGAAGCTGGAACAAATGGTTTAATTTTTAAGATATATACAATTTTGATTGAAAAAGATGTTGATAAGAAAACACCCCAGATTAAAAGATGGAAGAGGTATCTGGACAAATAAATTGATCAGGATGAGTAGGTCTCATGTAGGAAAGGGGATATACATCTTCCATTTCTGTAGCTCATAAAGAAAATTTTCATAAATTATTGTATAGATGGCATGTGACTCCAGTTAAGATCCATTATATTTTTTTGCTTCTAGGGAGGTGCTCTGCTTCATGGATTGCAGGGAAAGGCACATGAGGTGGTTGAGTCCAGGAATTATAATGTTTTGGGAGGAAATAATTGAAGAGATTCATCTTGTGACAAAATGCCGGCTTCCTAGAGATTCCCTGACTTGCTTACTTAATGCTCCACTAAAGGATCTACATTTTAAGCAGAATGACAAATAAATTTTTTTACTGTTAGTAGCTGGACATTGTATTGCACATTACTGGAAAAATTTGATGACTCCTATGGAATTGTGGTGTAGTAAAATATGGACTATCATTTAAATGAAAAAGCTTTCATGCCAAGTATGTACACAAGGGAATTGCCAAAAAGAAGATTGGTATTTAGAATTTGGTCATCCTTTTTACTGTAGTCAGAGGAGGAGGGCGCCCCAGAAAGCACAGGTTCTTTGAATATTAACCTGATCCTGAATAAGTAATAAGTATGTACAATGTTAACATTCTATTGTGACTTTGCCTTAATAAACAGTTTTTAAAAAAAGTATCCACTGATTACACTGCTCTACAGCCAAAATGCTTCTGAAATAAATGTAGTCAAACTTTTATACTTGGGTCAGTATATACGACCCTTGCCTTGGGAATGGCGGAGGATAAGTGAGTTATAAAGGGAAGGGATCTCAATTTAAACCAGAAATGGCTAAAATACATCTTTGACTGGATCTATGAATAAATCTATGACTGGGT
>NW_020671796.1:0-1611 GCF_002925995.2 Terrapene triunguis | reverse complement strand
GTGACCTTGGGCCAGCCACTTAGCCTCTCCGTATAATGGGGATACCACCTCTGCCTGCTGCACAGGGTGTTCTGTGAATTGCTCTTTGCTGATATTTATGGTGAATGCAAAATATGCTGAGCTAAAGAGCTGAGGATCAGGAGACAAACATGGGTTCAGCCTCCCACTGACTCTCCTAGCTGTGTTTCCCCAGCGCGTATGTGCTCATGGGTCCGATCTTTCACATTGCTTTCCTGGTAGAGGCCCTGACGCCTGCCCAGAGCACAATCAAGTCAAGAGATGGCCATGTGAGTGGAAGGGGCGGATCATCAGCCTGCAGGATCAGAGCCATGGACATGTCAGGCCTGACCCTGCTCCCACTGCAATGAATGGGAGAACTCTCAGTGATCACAATAGTGCAGGATCTGGCTCATAACACGACATGGGGTCAGGGTCGGCTGTTGGCCTAACCCATCTCCAGTGGGTCTCTGGCATGCTCACACCAGCCTTCAGCCATGGGTCTGGGGTCCAGCGAGCTCTACATGCTGGTACAGGGAGCCGTTCCTTATCCGCACTCAGACTGAAACGCACCAGCTAACCCCGGACTTCTCCCCGGGCAAATAAGAAGTTATAGACTGTGGGCCAGATCCCCGGCTTGTGTAAATGCACCTGGCTCCATTGCTCTAACAGGGACAGATTCCTAGCTGGGATCCTCGGGCCAATTCACACTGGGAGCTGGACACCGAGCTGCACTTTGTGCTTGTGAAAATCCCCCCTGTGGTGAGAGGAAATTGGCTCCAGGGAGCTTACCAGCAAATTCATTCTGTCTCTGGTGAGGGGATAAACACAGGGGCAGAACGTGGCCCATCGTTATTCTGGAACTGAATTTCTCTCTACTGGCTGGGGCTAGATTTGCCTGAGCCCACAAAGGCCAGAGACTCTCACTTTCCTTTAGAGGATGCACCTATATTTCCAGCTCCAGTCACTTTAATTCCCCATTCCACCCCCCCTCCTGCACTGAGACCCTTTGTGTTTATTTCACAGGCTCCCTTGTCTCGAGCCAGGAAATCTGCAGCTCTCCTGGTGAGTGACTGGTTCCTGTAAGCGCAGCAGGGATTCGTGGGCTTGTGAGTCAGATCCCCAGCTGGTGCAAATTGTCCCTGCTCCAATGGAGTGAATGGAGATTTCCTGATTGACACAAGCAGGGGGGTGTTTAACACTGGTGTGTGTTTGCTCCCCAGGCTCTCTCCCCGCCCCACGGCTGTTTCTGGATAGGCTGTCTGCCCGCCAAGGGGACACGGCCATGCTATCATGTTTAGTCCCTTTGGACGCGCCCATGACCCGCATTGTCTTCTGCAAAGATGGGAAGGAGATTTCTGTCCAGCCCAAGGAAGGAAACAAACTTGTCTACGACTCACCCTACACAGTGTCCAGGGAGAGCGCAGGGGCCTTTTCCTGCCGCTACCAGCTCAAGGATGACAATAACAAGGAGAACAATTCTCTCCCCAGTGACCCCTGGTACCTGCACGTGGCCGGTAATGCACTGCACTAATGGTGGGCTTGGTGCGGAGGGGTCAGGGAGCCAGGACGGGCTGGGGACACACTGTGATATCTAGAGTTAAGATGTAAAAC
>NW_020671795.1:0-1080 GCF_002925995.2 Terrapene triunguis | reverse complement strand
TAACCCCCTTGATCCCTTTTCTCTCCCAGCTGAGGTTTCTGGTACGTAGAGACATCATGATCAAGGCTTCGATGAGCTCTGGGAAGGTGACTCTCTTCCACCAGGATCAGCAGAGTGGGGTCACCTATCGGATCCCTGCACTGCTGTATATCCCCACAGACACGCTCCTGGCATTCGCAGAGAAGCGCTCCTCTGCCAGGGACGAGGATGCTGAGTACCTGGTGCTGAGACGAGGTCGGAAGACAGGGACTTCGGTTGAGGTAATTCCTTGTGCATTGTTTCCCTGCAGACCCCTCTCGCTTGCTGGCCACTCTCTGCCCGAGGTGTCTCAGCATTAGCGCTTCCTGGGGTTCTGCCTCTCCCTGGATACCTGCACTCCAGGCTATTCACCCCCCAGTAGCTAATGATACTGGCGCAGGGCTAGCTCCTGTGAGGGGCAGAGCGCGCCAGTGAGGTGCCTGGGGCCTTTACCTGACTTTTGAAGTCCAGAGGGAGTTGAGGCTGCTCAGCACCTTGCAGGATCGCACCCCTAAGGACTATGATAGGGGATGGGTATGTCCACAAACCCCCATCAACTCTCCTCCCCTGCCCACAGCCATCTGTTAACTCCCTTCTCAGAATCCCCTGCTGCATCTTTGCCCCTGTGCCTAGCTTTCAAGCTTTCTGGGGTAGAGACTTTTCACAGCTGGATATGTCTTGCACAGGGCCCAGCGCATCGTCAGCTCTTAACGATACGCCGGGGGGCTCCTGGATCCATTTTATTCCTGGAAGCCCCAGTGGCTAGAAGTGCCTTTTTTCTCTCCCTCTCCATTTGGCTAGATGATTATGAATGATTTATTAAGCACCAACTGCATGTGCCCACCCATTGGTGCTGGACCACCACCCCCACACCGACAATCGGTTTGTCTCTGCTAAGGACCCCACCATGTCTTGGGCTGGGGCAGGGCGTTCTAGGTGGAGGATCCTCCGCTGGGCGCTTTGTTCCCCTCCCAGCTGATCTCTCAAATGCTGAAAGCTGTTCCCTCCCAGGGCAGGGTGCGAGCCTTCCTTATTCACACCGGCTTTTGCCTGAGCAGAGCG
>NW_020671794.1:0-1515 GCF_002925995.2 Terrapene triunguis | reverse complement strand
GAGATTCACAAATCACCAGCCCCAGCCCCGCCCGCTGCCCAGAGCCACAATCAAAGCCAAAATTGGCGGAATATTTTCCAGCCAGCTCCCCCCAATCTCCCACCCCCAGACTGATGGCAGAATGTACCGGGAGGATCCTGGGCTCAGAAGGAAATGCCAGCGGCGCTGGCTGGCGAGTTTCAGGGGTGTTTCTGACACATCGATGGGACTCCTCAGGGTGCTGTATGCCACACCTAGGTGGACAACACACACACACACTGACAGACACACACTTAGGGCACTTAGGATTCTCCCACCTGGTGCCGTGTGTTGTCGTTTATATCTGTGCAGGGCGGGCGTAAAACCTGCCCCCCGTGAGAGTGGAGAGCTCCGAGCTCAGTGCACGTCACGCTCAGCTACCCACCTTCTTAGATGTCAAAGCTAGAAAGGATCGTTAGAGCCTCTAGTCGGACCCCCCGCAGCACCCAGCCCACAGAACCTCACTGAGGAAACATTCTGCCAAGGGCAAACCTCTGAGCTATGGCAGATCTTCGCTACCCACACCCAGCCCTGCTGTAAAGCCTCCAAGGGATGGAGACTCACCAGGCCCCTAGGTAAGTTCTTGCCAAGCCATCCGTCTTCTGCTCCCCACCCCCACGTCCGTGCCCGTTCTCTTGGGGTTTGCACCACTGCCCGCTGGGGAGCAGAGTCCTGGGACCGGGCCGGGGGCAGCTGGGCCTCAGGGTTGGAGCGGGAGTCAGGCCTAGTGGTTAGAACGGGAGTTGGGCGCCAGGAATCAGAGTCCAGGCGGCAGAGCCAAGGGCCAGTCAGGCAGCCAGCTGTGCTCGTTAGGATATCTGGGCGCTGGCTCTGCTGTGGGCGTTAGGTTGCCCAGAGCTGGCTCTGCTGAGAGCTCTGATTCCTGACACACAGACTGAATTGCTCAGGGACCAGTGGCACCAGACTGGGGGGTGGGGGGAAGCAGAGGGGCCAGGGCCCTCCCACTTTTTGCCAGAGCGGACCCCACCTCTTCCCCTCATGGCCACAGCCAGGCCAGCTTGGAGCCCAGCTGGGGAGCACAGGCAGCTGTGGGAGCCGCACGGACCCTCCACTGCCTGTAGTGCGGGGGGCTGAGAGCAGACCCATTCGGAGGGGCAGGGTCCACGTGTGGGTGCAGCCCTTCGGTTGGCCTGCCGGGTTGGGATGTAGCAGCTGTGAGTTGTGAGCCTCCCCCAGCCCCTCGCTGGCACTGCTCTGCCAGGGCTGCCAGCGTTACCCCTCCGGTCGCCCAGCACGGCCTCCTCCAGGAACACAGGCTGCTGGCACCGGGCACCCCACAGGGCAGCACGCTGAATTTCCTGGGCTTGACGTTTCTTATGGCAACAGGCAGCCCAGTGTGTTCTCTCGCTAACACCTGGCCAGCTCCGGAGGTCTACGCGCCGTTAGCGAGCATAGCGAGTGCATTGGGTGCACCCCCTGGGGCGGGGACTGGCTTGCTGCCGCCAGGCTGGGCGTGCGGGGTGGGCACGGGTTGAC
>NW_020671793.1:0-2356 GCF_002925995.2 Terrapene triunguis | reverse complement strand
TTACTCTTAGGCCCAAATTATTCATTGTGATGGGCCTGATCCAACCCGCTCCTCATTCTTAACTCCCATTGACATCAATGGAGACCTGAGTGCAGAAAAGTTGCGAAAGCAGGCACATAGTTCAGGATTATTATTCACTTTTGTAATTTGTCACTCCAGTTATATAATTACTCAATTATTCCCATTATCCTTTCTGGACTTTCCTCTCCCCTGGATACGTGTGGGCAGTTCTTAAGTTTTGCATGTATAAACTTACACATGGCTTTGGAAATGTCACTGTCATTTGCAGCTGCAGTATTACAAGCTGACAAGCAATTGTGTGGGGGGTTTTTCCATTTGCAAATATGGCAATTTAATTTACAGTACTCTATTGAAACCCAGCCCTGGAGAGCCGGGGAGCAGGGCCAGGTTCACACACAGGGAAAGTCTCGCACTCAGCTGCAAGATGCTTAGTGTTTGCTTACAAGAAAGCCTCACAAACCCCGTGTGTCTGTGTGTGTGTAGGGGGGAAAAGGGGAGATAAAGAAACAATCAGCCCAGAGGGCTATCTAGTTTGGTATCCTGTCTACAAGCAGCCCTACCTGATGCTGCAGAGGTGAAATGCAGTCAGTTTGAGCAGCACAGTACCATAAAGGGAAGAAGTTGTTCTCTTCTATCTAGCCCAAGATTTAAAAATATTATTGATAACTCACTTCCCACCTGAGCTTTCCCAGGATATGAGAAGCTGGCTGGGAGTGGGAAGTGCATGTGTTGACTGTCTTTCCCAGCCTAGGGCAATTCAGTCAGGCACTGGGCAGGATGGGGCACTCAGACACTTTGGAAACTTCACAGACCAATTTAGGGGTGGGGAAGGTTTTAGGCAAGGACTTTCCACCCTAGCTGGGGTTTGGCGAACAGATGCCCAATGCAAGGAAGTTCTCAGAGTATCCCTCCCCTGTCTGAGCTCTGCCCCGCTGCTCTTCCTCCTGCTGCAGCCCAGAAGAAACATGGCTCCTTACCTATTTTGGCCAGAGAAGCTAGCATGATCCAGAGCGTTATTTCAAAGGGGACCTGCACATGATGATAATCCAGGGAGAAGAAGACTGTGTGCACAGAGGATTCATTATCCTGGGCTTCCTGAGACCCCCAGCTGGCATTCTCTGGGCCACTGTCCTCGAGGGGCAGCAGCAGCGATGGTCCCTGGAGTGCACTGACCACGGGAGCACCCAGCAGCAAGGAAAAGCAGGGCCCCAGCATCCATCCTGCTGCAGCCTCCCATCCCAGCCTCTGCCTCTCCATGTGCCCTGGGAGCCGTCCGCCCTGGGAAGTTGGTGGCTGGCTGCTTCCCAGCTCCTGGCTGCTGCTGCGGCTGCTGCTGCTGCTCTGATCCTGAGTGGCTGGGCAGGGCTCCTGCCTAACAGGCCCTGCAGAATGCAGCCTGCCCTACTTGCGTGGGTGGGTGTGAAGGCAGGAGCCACTGAGCAGCCCAGCGAATCCCAACCCCCAGAGAGCCGGGGAGCAGGGCCAGGTTCGCACACAAGAAACGTCTGCACTCAGCCGCAAGGTGCTTAGCATTTGCTTACAGGAAAGCCTCACAAACCCTTAGTGTGTGTGTGTGATTCTGTGAGTGTACAGGGGAAGGGGGGAGATAAAAGCAGGATCCTTACCGTTTTGGGCCTCAGCCACCCAAATTCCACTGCCTAAATGGAGAACAAGTGTAACTGCTCCTTCTGCACCCCCAAGCCCCAGACCCGGAGGCAACAGCAAAACCTGGATCCTCCAGCACTGCTGGAGGTGCCTGGTTTCAAGCCCCAGCCCCCCAGTTCTAGTGCTTACACATAATACTGGTATAGATGATACCTTTGCCCAATGCATCTTCCCTTTGGTAAACCAAATGCAAATCAGAGTATCCACCAAAAAGAACTACAACCAGCTAATACAATCACTTAACAAAGCATGCAACTGGAGGGTCTAGGATGGAGGGCATCTCAATAATAAATTCCAGCAATAGCTTGTCGTCTTCTGCTGCGGTCAGGAGTAGAAGAGAGAGCTATTTCTGTGTTACTTTTCATGCTAGGCACTCAGCTACCACAGGGATGGGGGTGGGGAGGGGAATATAAAATGGAGAGAGAGAGAGAGAGAGAGAGAGATGTTATTAACTACCATCTCTGAACTTCAGGGGCTTTTGATTACTTGGCCATTTGTTCTCAGAACAGTTCCTTGCACTGCAGTGGCCGGTGTGGCCATTGGGAAGGTTCAGGGATAGGTATCCACTGACCTTAGGGGCTACTCTCGCACTCATTTTGGGAAGCAGGGTATTTGTTTGACACATTACACTGCTCTACAGCCAAAATGCTTCTGAAATAAATGTAGTCAA
>NW_020671792.1:0-1098 GCF_002925995.2 Terrapene triunguis | reverse complement strand
TGCTACTTTTTTATTGAACTGCCTGGCATACTTGGAATAGACCCCACTAGAAACCCATAGGCCACTGTGGATACCTCGGAGGACCCTGAGCTAGAGACCCCGGCCATGAAAAGTGAGGAGAAGGAGCGGAGAGACTTAGCGAGGTACCCCAGCGAGGCTGTGAGCCAGGACCTGTTCGAGACTCCATCACAGAAGACAGTCTTGCCAGGTAATCACGAATGAGCCTGAGAATGGGGAAGAGAATCTGGGGGTGTGTGTATGTGCATTTTCCCTTACAGTCTTTACACTTAATGATGGCACCCAGCTCATCCACAAGTTAACAAAACAGAGCTATTGGAGACACAAGGTAGGTGAGGTAATATTTTTCATTGGACCATCATCTGTTGATGGAAAGTACAAGCATTCAAGCTACACAGAGGTGTTCTTAAGGTTTGGGGAAGGAAATTAGAGTGCCTGAGCTAAATACAAGTTGGAACAGATTGTTAAGTAAAAGGGGTAATGCAAGTTGTAGGAGGCCACTTGAAAAGAAGTAGGCAATTGAGGGTTACATTGTTATGCATAAGGGGTTTGAAGTAGGCAATTAAAGGTTAGCAAGCAGTGGGGTGTGTTACAAATTGTTGTAATGAGCCATAAAACTGGTGTCCCTGTTGAGTCCAGGGTTTTAAGTGTCTAGCAAAGTTATGAATTTAATTCCCAGGCTAGCCTTTTGAGGGTGTTGCGCAGATTTCCTTTGAGGAAGCAAAGAGTACTTGTAAACGTACAGCAAGCACCACACAATTCATAGGATCACTAAAATACCTAGTCCTATTTATAAAAGTACAGCAAACACGAGACAGTTCCTAACAGCACCCTAATATTCAGACCAGAGAACACTCCAAGAGAGAACATTGCTGTGAATGACCTTAAAGTGTTCATTCAAAGCCTCCCTTAGTTGCACAGCTTCATGTTGGGCTCTTGTAATGGCCCTTGTGCCTGGCTGTTCAGAATCAGCCAATAGCCTCCCCACAGGAAGCAACTTTCCCCCCTTTGCCTTACAGATATTATGCGGGACACAATAGGCAGCTATAACCATGGGAATATTGTGACATTGTATAAAAG
>NW_020671791.1:0-4160 GCF_002925995.2 Terrapene triunguis | reverse complement strand
CCACATTTGAAAGTTTTGATATTGGAAATGTTACGCTCTTATGTCTACCTCTGAATGAAAACTTTTTTTCTAAAACGTTAAAAGTAATTTAACGAGAATACCAAAGCTCTTGTAATGTCTACTACAGAACAAGTTATAGATCTATTGAGACATTGGTGATTGGAGAAAGGGCCATTGCTACTGAGCAGAATCACCAGAAGACAACTGAATTGAGAATTGTCAGCTTTTCAGAATAGCTGCTCACCTCTCCAGCCATCTCTGCATCAGTTAAGCATTTTTGGGCACATTTGGATTGATTTAGTCTGACTGAAACTTGGCCTGAGCCATGTAGTTGAGCCGACCTAACCCCTGCTGTAGACAACGCTAGGTCAACAGAAGAATTCTTCCGTTGATTTAGCTACCACCTCTTGGGGAGGTGAGGTAACTACAGCCACTGGAGAGCTCCTCCTCTCACTGTAATGAGTGTCTACACTCAAGTGCTACAGCAGCACAGCTGCTGTGCTGCCAGTGCAGCGTTTCTAGTGAAGACATAGCCCAAGTAATAGGCAAGGTGCTGAAAAGGTCAAGTAGACTGGCAAACATTTGTCAATATCTAAAGGCATATGCAAGAGTGATAGATCTGACAAGTTAGCAATTGTTATTACAACTACTACTGTGTTCTTGCAGTTTTCCTTACAGAAAAGCAAAATTTTAATTTTGGACAAATGTGTGTGGTTTTATGTATGAGGACTGAGTTATGTATGAGGACTAAGTATACAAAGTTAATGCCACAGTATTTTGTTTCATTTAATAAAGTCCTAATACTCCCCCACCCCAGATTGTGGAAAAAACAGCCACCTTCCTTATTACTCTTAATTGCATCCTGTATTCCTACATCTAATTTATTCAGTGCACTACACAGAGACTTCCTTTTCCTGTTGTTTCCCAGTCTGATATTACTGATGAAAGGGGCAGAAACAGAGTGCCATTAAAATGGATTCCCTGTTGAGGATTGTAGACTAGTTTGCCATATGTCTGAGCCATAACCACAGCTGTGGTAAGTGGGTAAACGATATTATTCAGCAGATGTAATGGATGTAGTTCCACTGCTGTACTGAAGCGTTGCTTTGCGTATGCTTCGTTTCACATTGGCAAACGTTACACTCCTCCCACAGAAATGTCTGAAACTGCCTAACACATGGTGAAGTTTAATTTCATAGATGTCAGTGAACTAAAGAGACCGAAAGATCCACCGCACAATTATTCAAAAATCTACAAGCAACTAAAAGATGTCTCTTCAGGAGCTTAAACAGATATTTGCTGTCTGTCTGGGAATAAGAGGTTTGCCAAATGACGTTTCCTGCTCTCACACTGCACTACAACCATTTTTTAAAATTGAGTCCAAAGGGCTCTCCTATTGTTTTTAAAACAAACGTCACTCCTCAGTAGTTGCCAAAAAAAATGTATCCTGGCCTGCTGTTATTGCCATTGTAGCCATAGGCCTGACTCAAATATAAATAGCCAATTATGTTAAATCTGTTGGCAATTTTGCAATACTGACAAAATGTTCACTTGGGAATAAAACATGAGAAATAAACTCATTTTCAAACAGAATAGCCAGTCGTAGTGGTCTGGATATATACCACTGTTCTAACCTCAAACAATGGCAGTTTCAAACTCAGCAGTGAGGATAAAAATTGATGATTTTTATATGGATTCTTGTTTAAGTTTTTTATGTATACACACATTTATTTTTAAAAATAACCTATTTAAAATGTAAAGATATGACAACATTTATACGAAGGCTTAAACTTCTTATAAAAATGTAAAATCATGTAAATTAAACAACAAAAATATTCAATCAGTACATGTTGGCTGCTGAAATTTTAAAGAAAGTCAAACCAGTAAACTGGAATTCCCTAGCTAAACACCTGGAATCAGAATTTGTCGATGTACCCAGTCAGTTTTTGGACAGCAATAGCCACTTCTGCAGTGCCAAGAGAATATTTTCCTCATTTCAGTTTATTCAAATTAGTTCAGTTCAAAGACTAGTTCAAAGTTGACAAATTGATTGGGGTTGAAAAAGCAGGAAAGCATGTTTTCTTTTTCCAATGTATGAATAAAAACTAGGGGTGAGAGGATGAGATCTACAAGTTCTAAAAACTTGAAGGTGACAGTGATCAGAAATTCACTATCTCCCTCCTTGGTTTAAAAAGGGAGTTAGTTTTAAATGCAAAAAGCATGTTTTGATTTAAAAAAATTCATATATATCCAGAACATTTAAGGCAATTTTATCTAACTAATTAAAAACAATTCTCAAATGATACTTGTGTATTTTTCACTGCATTCCAATTTCCATTCAAATGCAGCTTGACATAAATCATAAGTAAAAAATTAATCTGATAAATAAGAAAAGCATCATTCAACATTTTCTAACATAGTAAAACATGCAAAGACCTTAATAAATCTATGTTAAGCTATAATTGCTTAAATAAATAGTCTATCCTCCTGGTTAGGAAAACACATCAAATTTTCTGCAAAGCTATATTTACTTGCAAATCAACAGGTTTTAATGGTTACCAATCAATGAGAATTAACCTTTAAGAAAAATACTAAAAAAGTACAAATGTAAACAAGATTAAAATCAATTAGGTAACGCATTTTGATTTAAATCAATACACCCTGGGACTAAATCAAAGTTTTTTGGTTTTCAGAGTTATAAGGGCCTGACCACGAAAGAGCCAAACACCCTCAAAACTCATCAACTTCAACAGGAATTGTAGGTATTCAGCTTCTCTCAGGCTCATGCCGCACCTTTGTGAGTCCCTTGGCCCCCGCCGCTTCCCGCAGCTCCCACTGGCCGGGAGCCGCAAACCGCGGCCACTGGGAGCCGCGATCGGCCGAACCTGCGGACGCAGCAGGTAAACAAACCCACCCGGCCCGCCTGGGGCGTTCCCTGCACAAGCGGCGGAACAAGTTTGGAAACCACTGTTTTAGAGGACCACATTTCATTCATTTTTTTGATTTTTGTGTACATGAGATTTAAGTCTGTTAGATTCATATTTTCCTCGCACTTTGTAATATTTGCTACTACAGCTCTGTCTATACCACCTATTTCAAGTGTTTAATGAAGTTTTGAACCAAAAAAAAAAAGTTGCTTGGGGCTCCCTCGGCAATTTAGCACATCTGAACACCACTACTGTTCTAAGAGTAAATGCACCAGCACTCATGTCAGAATTCTGTTTTACAATAGACCTATAGGGTTGGAAGGGCCTACCTCAAAATGGCATCTAGCCCGGTAGCTCTCAACCGTGGTTACTACAAAGTCTTCCAGGGGGTATGTCAACTCATCTAGATCAGAATTTCTCAACATGGGAGTTGTGAACCCCCGGGGGGAGGAGGGGGTCACAGGATGGGTTTAGAAGGGTCACAAGTGCAGAGCTGGCATTAAGAGGGTGGTAAGCAGGGCAACTACCTGGGCCCCAGACTACAGGGGGCCCCATGAAGTGGGCAGCGGGGCTCGGGCCTCAGTCTCCTGAAAGGGGTACAGTAGTCTGGAAAGGTTGAGAACCACTGATTTAGCCCATCCCCCCATGCTGAGGCCATGTTTGTGTACTTGCATTTACACTAGACAGCTTTGCTTCCGTAATTCACCACCAGAGCAGCAGCTGTAACCGTTGAATCTGGAGTGCCAACAGAGCTCAGGCCTGGCTTTCCCATTTAGATATGTGGGTAAAATTCTTTTGAGCCCTGTCTACACCACAGCTTCTACCACTAATACCATCAATAGAGATGCACTCGTGGTGAATTACAGTTGAAGTGTGTTAGTATATAAGGCCATAGCCTCTCAGCTGCAGAAGCAGGGACTTAGGAAAAATCTCCCATATTGCGACCCCACACTGTCAAAGAATTCTGAGAGCCAGTTTGGCAGCCACATAATTCCCGACAACACAGTGACTACCAAAACAAATGCCTCCATCAAAAGTCTGTTCATCAGTACTTTAGATATCAAAAGTGATAAAGGAGGACACCTGGCTGCTCAAAGAATGCAATGTCCCCCTGTGACGTTATTGACATAAACTGGGACCATATAGATCATTGTTGCAACCAAGGTCCTGTAGTGGCACCCAAATCTTGTATAAAGGGGGTCAAATGGGGTGTCTAAGACAAGGTTATGGTTT
>NW_020671790.1:0-1235 GCF_002925995.2 Terrapene triunguis | reverse complement strand
AGTGGGTTATAGCTCAAGAAAGCTTATGCCCAAATAAATTTGTTAGTCTCTAAGGGGCCACAAGGACTCCTCATTGTTTTTACTACTCGGTCAGGTGGTCCTGTCACCTGGTACTAAACAATATCTTGGACTTCCAGTAATTTTCCACTAACAGGAAGGGGAGGTCAAGTTTGGGAACCAAAAGGCTTCTCACCTTAGGTAAATTCTATTTAAGGCTGGGAAGGAAGGCATTCCAGGCTCTCCATTTCTGCTTGCCTGCCTGCCTGCCTGCTCAAGAAGAGGGACAGATAAAAACACCTGAAGGGAAGGCAAAGGGGCGGGGAGTCCAGACTGAGACAAGGGTCCAGTCTGTAAAGAGAAATAACTGGAACTCTAAGCTATAGAAACTCTGCAACCTGCCTAAAATAACATTTAGGGTAAGAAAATACATTTTGTAACCTGTTTCTTGTGTATTAAGCTTAGCTCTCATATTTTGTTTTATTTGCTCAGTAATCTGCTTTGTTCTGTTTGCTATCACTTAAAATTTGCCTTTTATAGTTAATAAAAACTTGTTTTTGTTTATTATTAAACCCAGTTTGTGCAATTTCTAATGTGGGGTGGTGTGGGCAAGAAGCTATGCAGCTCTCTCTTCACGTTGAAGGAGAGGGCAAATCTGTATGAATAAATCCCTGTATAAATCCCTGTACAGCGCAAGACAATATACCTTTGGGTCTGCACTCCAGGGAGATGGATACCTGAGTGCTGGGGCAAGTCCCTTAAGCTGAGTCTTCCCAGAGCTGATCTCAGTGTCTGTGTCTTTCTGCTGGGTGTGGCCCTGCCTGTGTGTGTGCTAGAGGAGGCTTAAGAGCCTGGATCAGCAAGACAGGGTAAAGGGGGGCCCAGGCTGGCAGAACAGGTGGGCTCGGTGGTATCCCAGTACACTAAGTGGCACCTTAAAGGGGGGCAACCTGTCACATTGCGCTTTCAATTTCATGTGCCAGTTCCTCTAATATTCTTGGAAAGAGATTATCCAGGCCCCCCAATGTAGTCCCATTAAGCTGTTTGAGTTTGACTTCCACCTCAGATGTAGTAATTTCTACTTCCATATCCTCATTTCCATGAGCTACCCTGCAATTACCCTTAAGCTCCTCATTGCCTTTATTAAAACTGTTGCTCCATCCACCACTGTAGGGTCTACTCCAGGGGTCGGCAACGTTTGTCACGCGGCTCGCCAGGGTAAGCACCCTGGCGGGCCG
>NW_020671789.1:0-1226 GCF_002925995.2 Terrapene triunguis | reverse complement strand
GTTCTGCCTTTGTCAGAGAGCTGCCCACGGTCAGAGCCCCGTTCCACATGTAAGTACCTGCACACGGCGATCGCGTCACCTCTCAACCTTCCCTTGCATAAACTGGATGGATTGCACTCCTGAAACCTCACCCTGTGAGGCTTGTTTTTCAACCCCCTGGGTCATTTGGGGGCCCCCTTCTGACCTCTCTCCAGTGTCTCCACAGCCTTCTTCCAGTGTGGACCCCAGCACTGTATCAGCACCGTGACCTTTATCAGCCAGGCTGTAGTCCAGACAGAAACAGGCACCAGGTTTGCTTGACAAGACCTACCCCAGACCCATGCTGACTGACACTAATTATATTTGTAGCCTCTAATTCTCTGTGGAGATAATGGGGCAGTTAATAGAGGACTCTTTTAGGCAGTGTCGCCGAGTGGACAGAGCCCTGGACTGGGACTCAGGAGACCTGGGTTCCATTCTCTGCCCCATGCCTGCTCGGTGGAACGGGACGAGAGGAAAGCAGACAGCAATCGATATAAACTGGAAGTTATGACGCGTAAAAAAACGGATAAGAGAAGCCAAAGACATCAGGTACCAATCCATGGCTGGCAGGGCTAAGGACAATGAGGAATTTTTCAAGTACATCAAGAACAAACGAAATCCAGGCAGTGGTATAGGCCCAGTGGTCATGTCTTTCAGAAGAGGCGGGATGTTGTACTTGTATCACAGGAGGAGGATGACGTAGTTTCCAGTCCATTACTAATTGAGGAGGATATTAGACAACATCTACGAGGGCTAAACATTTCTAAATCAATAACTTGCGCACAGCAACAGAGAGTCCTGTGGCACCTTTAAGACGAACAGACGTGTTGGAGCATAAGCTTTCGTGGGTGAATACCCACTTCGTCGGATGCATTCACCCACGAAAGCTTATACTCCAATACATCTGTTAGTCTTAAAGGTGCCACAGGACTCTCTGTTGCTTTTTACAGATCCAGACTAACACGGCTACCCCTCTGAAGCCCTAAGAGTTGGCCGAGGAGATCTCTGGCCCCCTTCATTCACCGGGGTGCTCAAGCCAGCACCTTTCACTGGCACTCAATGCACACTGCTTTTTTTAAAGGATCATATGCAAATTATTTGCGGCTAGGCCACTTAGATCATGAAATAATGCATAAACATCCCCTGGTGCTGCACAACCATAGATTCATAGATTCATAGATTCTAGGACTGGAAGGGACCTCGAG
>NW_020671788.1:0-1024 GCF_002925995.2 Terrapene triunguis | reverse complement strand
GTCAGTACCAGAGGCTTTACTGGGAGTTGCAAGTAACCCAGGAGAACCGAGGTATAGGGTCACTTGTCCATAAAGGAAGTCTTAGTTCTGGAAACATCTAAGAAAATGTCTTTCCAAACGAGCCATTCATTTTAGATGCCTGACAGGAGAGGCTCAGGCCCATTTTTCTGGACTGCGGAGTACTGAAAACTCCTATTGAAGCTAATGGGATCTTTCCATGCTCAATATTTCTTGATAACAGGCCGTGAGCTTTATTGAGTTGTGCAGGAACAGTGGAGATGTCCAAAACTGGCAGACAGTTTTGGCCTAACAATATGGAAGCCTTTCATGATATGAAAAGATAACGAATGGAGGAGAAATTTTAACCATAAGACCAATAGTATAATGTAACATATATCTGAATTTGAAATAAAGGGGAGTAGAAATTTCTTCCTAAACCCTAAATTAAAAATTGGGGGTGAGAATTTTCAGAGCTACCTATGGGATTTGAAAGCCCAAGTTCCAGCTGAAATCAATAAGATCTGTGTTACAAATGCATGTCTTGCTCTGAAAATTCAAGTCTTAGCTTCTAAACCGAAGGAAAAAATTCCTGCAACTTTATAATGGACTAAAAGATATTGAGAAAGAACCAAACAAAACCCTTAACACTGTTAAGAATCAAGGAGTGTATGTGCAAGGGTCAGTCCTAAATTAAAATTATCACTGACATGCTAACACATCATCTCAAAGATTAAAGAGAGAGTGAGTCGAATAGGACTTACCCAATTCATGGAAGAGAATAAGTTAAAAAAGTGGTTTGAAGACTTCTGAGTCATGAGTGTTTTTATACAGTTTTGTGGAGGACTAGAGAGGTCCTTTGTTCCTGTAAATCTAATTAGTTATGAAACAAACTGTGTGTAACCCCTTCAATTGATGTATTTTTTTCCTCCGTGTTTTTGACGATTAGTTTGTTCTTAACTCCATATGGTAGGACATGCACAATACACTCTGGACCTCTCTTTCATCTTAAAACTCCTCACTCCTG
>NW_020671787.1:0-1626 GCF_002925995.2 Terrapene triunguis | reverse complement strand
ATGAATCAACACATCCCTGGAGGGAAATAGAGGAGCATGTGTCAGCTTCTCCACTTACATTAATAATTATTGGTGCTGAATTAATCATACACCTTTCAGCATCTTTTGAAAAGTCAGAGGTTGAAGACAGGGAATTCAAAAATTTGTGAGGACAGCAGAGACAATAAACTGATATGCAGCACTGCAGTCAGCAAAGATTCCTTATCTATATGGAGAACCAAAACATTCAGAGAGCACCCTGCTATGAATAATCTCCTGATACCGCTCAGCCATGCAGATGTAAGTGGAAATGAACTAAGAGAGGCTGAACTTATTGCAGCTTAATTGAAATGGACTTAAACTTGATGAGTCAAAATTTTTCATTGAGTTCTTTTTTTACAGTTACATTTCTACTGTAGCAGTTCCATTTTCCTCATCCAATTAGTTGAGCTGGTGATATGGGTTCTAATGTATCATGGAATCAAATTCTTTGAGGTGAAGTGATTGAATTGTGGAAAGGAGTGTGTAGCAGGCTTTCCATCCTGGAGCACGTCTCTCTGGCTTTCTTCTGACCGTTTTGGGAGTTCAGGACTTGGGCCTCTGGCCAGATTCCTGTAAAGTCCTACCCCTAAAACAAACTGTCTTCTATCTCCTGAGCATGGTCCTCGCAGTGCCACTACCCTACTTCACCTGCTCATGGGGCAAAGGACTTCAGTCTCCAAGGCAATGAAGCGGGCACTGTTCACCAGCACCAAGCTGACACCCACACAAAAAAAGAAAAATTACAAGAAAAAAAGGCATCCTGGTGAGGTGGACATTAAGGGAAGGTAATGTGCTTGTACTCTGGAAGGCATTTCCTGTAAGTGTCAATAGCATGATCTGTTGTTTCTGTGCCTGGACAAATACAACAATTACTGCATAATTCAAGAAGTGACTGACATCCCTAAGAATGTTTCACCCCTGCCAGCAATTGAACGAAGGGGCAGTCAGTAAGGGACTAAGCCAGGCTTCGAGTGGGACAGTCATTTATATTTATAAAAATTGAGGTGAGCTGTGCCCACTCCAAGCTTTGGGTGGCTCTGATCACGCTGACAATTCATAACAATAACACCCCCCCCACACACACATCAAACCATATAAATGTTCTGCTAGTGCCCCACAGTCACAAGTATCAGGGGGTAGCCGTATTAGTCTGTATCCACAAAAACAACAAGGAGTCCGGTGGCACCTTAAAGACTAACACATTTATTTGGGCATAAGCTTTCGTGGGTAAAAAACCTCACTTCTTCCGATGCATGGAGTGAAAGTTACAGATGCAGGCATTATATAATGACACATGAAGAGAAGGGAGTTACCTCACAAGTGGAGAACCAATGTTGACAGGGCCAATTCGATCAGGGTGGATGTGGTCCACTCCCAATAATAGATAAGGAGGTGTCAATTCCAGGAGAGGCAAAGTTGCTTTTGTAATGAGCCAGCCACTCCCAGTCCCTATTCGAGCCCAAATTAATGGTGTTAAATTTGCAAATGAATTTTAGTTCTGCTGTTTCTCTTTGAAGTCTGTTTCTGAAGTGTTCTTTGTTCAAGAATAGATTCATAGATTCATAGATTCATAGATTCTAGGACTGGAAGGGACCTCGAGAGGTC
>NW_020671786.1:0-3872 GCF_002925995.2 Terrapene triunguis | reverse complement strand
TGGAAGCAATTAAATAGTGCACTGTAATGGACCACGTGACTCAAAATGAACTTATTATGGTTTGAGTGTCCGAAGTCTGAATAAAGTTTTCATGTGGCTGAGGATTTTCAGAACTTGTACAAGAGGAAATACAGAAACACAGACCCTGCCTGTTAACCTCCCAGCTTTTATTGTTAAAAACAACAATAAATGTAGCCTATTGGGGAACAAAAACAGGATGTTATGGTGTCATTGGTGGTCGCCAGTGACTCCTTTCAGGCCTTAAGGCCAGACCACACCACTTCACCACCACCCTGTTTTATTTTGTTGTTCAAGCAGGCCTCTGCCTGTACTGATATTTACAAGCCCCAGGTAGCTTCCCTTTGCTTCTGTTCCCTTCCCCAAAGCTAGCAGCCGCCTGCTCTGCCTTTCTTCTGGCTCTCAGCTTCCCCACTTCTGATTTATATGCTCAGCTGCTGGGGTTGCTTCCCCCTCTAAGTAGCCCTTCAGCTGTAGCTCTAGTCCGTTGACTGACTTTCCAATTAGGTCTCAATTAACCTATATTGATGGGGATTTGAGTGACAGGATGCAGAGTCAGTTCCTGGGTACGTCTTCACTACCCGCCGTATCGGCGGGTAGCAATCGATTTATCTGGGATCGATATATCGCGTCTTGTTAAGACGCGATATATCGATCCCCGAATGCGCTCCCCGTCGACTCCGGAACTCCACCAGAGTGAGCGGCGGTAGCGCAGTCGACGGGGGAGCCGCGGCCGTCGATCCCGCGCCGTCTGGACCCTAGGTAATTCGATCCAAGATACTTCTACTTCAGCTACGCGATCGCGTAGCTGAAGTTGCGTATCTTGGATCGATCCCCCCCCAGTGTAGACCAGCCCCCTGACTCAGCACAACCTATCACATATGGTTCCAAGGGTGAACCTTTGACCCCTCACTCAGTGTCTCCGTGGTGACAGGCTCATACCTGTACTTCTCTCAGGATGGAAACCACAATTCACCCCATTCTTAGACTGGGTCCCCAGCACCGTTGTTCACCAGCAATGTTTCATCAGAAGGGCCAACTGGGTTTTGGCCCCTGCCGTAGACTGTCTTTCAGGAGCCTGTTGTGACCAGTATGAAAATGCAGTGACAGAACCACTTGCTCAAAACACAGAGAGGACAATTCTTAAAACAACAAAAGGCCTGTAATGCATATTATCTTACCTAAACCGTAGCCTTTCCTTGCAAGGTTAGACAGGCTCCTCTTCTCTCAGTCACCACCCAGTGTTGAGGATGGATGAAGCAATGCTTTCAGGATCATCTAAGGATCCTTAATTTAATTTAATGACAAGCCTTTTCTTATCTTAATCACCCTTCCTCTGTTTATAAACAAACTCCCTGCCCCAAGGGCAGAAGATTTTAGCAGCACAGAACTCATCACATTCCACACTTAAGCTCTGGCTCTTGGGTGCTGAGAACCCCTTTATATTTTTTCCATGGATGCTTGAGCCCAGGAGCACCCACAGCGTTGGCGCCTATGAGTCGTTTAGCCATTTCAAAGTCCCTTGGTTTGTCCTAGGCCCTCGCGTGTTGCCAGGAGGTCAGAGGTAGCCTACCAGACGTGGAACCACTGTATTGTCCATTTGAGCACCAGCAACTGAATTATGCTAATTGTCCTCCTTTCTGGAGATGTGTACAACCTCCAAGGACTGAGCTAACTCTTTGCCTCCCATGTAGCAGGCGGATGATAATAATCCAGAGGTACACATTTATTTAAAAAATAGTATACTTTCCTCAATGCTATATGCCTCTTTAGTTCCTCGTGCCAGCATGTAACCTGCCCCTTAGTGACTAGACTATGTTTTCAAGCATGAGTGCTCGTAGCCCTTATATAAATCTGTATTGTAGCCAATGTAACCTCAGATGATATTCTTATTATTCACATCAATGCTTAATCCTCGGTTAAATCCTTTGAAGCTCTTTGATCCACTCCCTCCAGATAATAAATCCACAGGTTAATTTGAATAGACAAGAATATTAAAATAAATAGAAACAATATGATATGATTGTATCTCTCAGAGAATGTAGCACTAAGCACTAATGATGAAGACACAGTTTACTCTAAACAACCTATTCACAAGGGCTAGCTTCCATTTTAGTCCATGAGTAGCAGCTGCACTAAAATGAATGGGACTGCTTGTGCAGTACTCAATGTGAATATAGGTGTGATGGGTTGGACCCCTTGGGAAGCCATCTGATGTGCTGAGATACCACTGAGTCTACCTGTTTGGCCCCCTTTAACCTGTCTTGCTGAGCCAGGCTCTTAAAACCTGCTCTAACACACACACAGGCAGGGCCACACCCAGCTGCAGATCAGCTCTGGGAAGGCTCAGCATCAGGGACTTGCTCCAGCACTCAGATGTCCACCTTCCTTGGAGTGCAGACCCACAGATATATTATGAAATTTGCCCCCTCCCTCAATGTGGAGAGTGGTGTGCACCCTTTCCCCCCCCCCACCTCCCGTTAGACATTACAAAAACTGGGTTTAACAATAAACCAAACAAATTTTATTAACTATAAAAGGCAAATTTTAAGTGGCAAAAGGGGTAACAAACAGAACAAAGCAGATTACTAAGCAAATGAAATCAATCACGCAAACTAAGCTAGTTTCACTAAAGAAATTGGTTACCCTAGATATTGTTACAGGCAGTTTGCAAAGTTTCTGTGGTTCAGCGTTCCAGTTATATTCCTTTTCAGACTGGACCCCTGTCTCAGTCTGGACTCCTCCCTTACCTTCAGTTTTCCTTCTTGGGTAGACAGGCCATGGAGAGGAGGAGTCCTGTTTGCTTTCCTCCCCACCCTTAAATAGGATTTACATAGGGTGACCAGATGTCCTGATGTTATAGGGACAGTCCCGATTTTTGGGTCTTTTTCTTCTATAGGCTCCTATTACCCCCTACACCCATCCCGATTTTTCACACTTGCTGTCTGGTCATCCTAGATTTACATAAGGCAGGAATCCTTTGTTTCCCAAACTTGACCCCCCCCTTCCCTTACAGTGGAAAGTTACAAGAAGTCCCAGGTAATGTTTTAGTATCAGGCACAGGCGCCCCGCCCCCCGCCCCCAGCTCCCCCTGCCCCCGCCCTAGCTCCGCCCCTTCCCTGCCCCTATTGGACCCCTCCCCAAATCCCCGCCCCACCCCTGCCTCTTCCCCAAGCGTGCTGCGTTCCTCCTCCTCCCCCCTCCCTCCCAGACTTGCCACGTGAAACAGCTGTTTCGCGGCGCAAGTGCTGGGAGGGAGGGGAGAGAAGCAGGACGCGGCAGCTGCTCAGGGGAGGAGACAGAGGCAGAGCGGAGGCAGAGGTGAGCTGGGGTGGGGGGACGGGTCGGGGAGCTGCCAGTGGGTGCTCCGCACCCACCAATTTTTCCCCGTGGGTGCTCCAGCCCCAGAGCACCCATGGAGTCGGCACCTATGGTATCAGGTGACAAGACCTTCTGACTCTGTAGGATCACAGCATCCATGAGTCAGTGGCAGTATGGAGCATCCACAAAAAGGCCAAGCTTTTCACAGTCCATTCTCCTCGATGATGGACCATCCACTCTGTCTGGCTTTTCCATTGTTGTATCTGAAGTGTTAGCAGTGGGTGTCACCCAGAGTAGCATAGTTGAAATACAGATACATAGTCAATATTCCTAACTTCAGATACAGGCATACAAAGTGGATAATCACATTCAGTAAATCACAGTCTTTCCAATGATATCTCACATGAGCCATCTTGCGTGAAGTATATCTCAGTTATGTCATATTCATATTGTAAGCATATTTTCATTAAGAATATGGAATGACATGTCACAATAGGTATTTACAAATGGATTTAGTGCCTAGCTTTAGTTAG
>NW_020671785.1:0-1036 GCF_002925995.2 Terrapene triunguis | reverse complement strand
TAAGAAGGAGTAAATAACACTTCCCTATTTACTTTTTCCTTGGTTGTCTGGGTGCTTTTCCTGTCACACACACTGTCTCTGTCTGTGTCTCTTTCACTTTTCCCCTTACGCCCTGCTTGTGATGTTGGGATTTTCAAAGCTGCCTAAGGGAGTTAGGCACTCAAATCCCCCCCCCAAACCCAAAGGGAGTCAGACTTCTAGCTCCTTTCTCCTCCTTTGAAATCCCCAGTCCCCTCCTTCTCTGTTCCCCACCAATTCTTCATCTATCACCTCTTCCTCGCACCATGTTACTGACCTAGACACTGGATAGATTGAAAATTTGCAGGTTTCTTGATTCTTTAGAGCAACTGATCTCCTATGGCTTTCAGAGGGGTTTTCTCATGGGAAAAGCTGATTAACACTCGCCTGTGTTTGTTGTATGTTTTATATCTGGAGCTTTTTAAATAAAATGTGTACCCCTAAAAAGAGTTTCAAGTGAATTTAAATAAACATTGACGATCACATGTTGATTCTGTTGTGTTGTTATTGGTTAGTGTTTGTTGCAAAGTGTTTGATCACTGATTTCTGTGTGTTGGGAATTGATTTGTTTGTTGTCCGTTGCGTTTTTGGTTTCTCGTTATTTTCTATTGTTTATTGATTATCTGCTTTGGTGCTTACTTTGGGGTTTATTTGTTGCGTTGTTATTGTGGTTGTTGGGGGTGGGTTTGCTTTTTTGTTGATTTGTTTTAGCCTCTGTTGTTTTCTCTCAAATGTCTGCACCAGCAGACGTTCAACAGCAAAACAAGCCCTTCCCTGCCTGCTGCATTTCCCTCCCTGGGACTCTCTATCGGCCTGCATGGGCCCAGTTATCATTTTAAGCCGCTCACTTTTTGTCCCAGACCTCCCTGTGCCTGTGTCACTGTGTAGCTCCTGGCGCAGTAATAGGTGGCGGTGTCTGCAGCTGTCAGCGAGTGGAGCTGCAGGGAGACCTGGTTCTTGGCGGTGTTTGTAGAGATGGTGATCCGGCCTTGGAGGGATGGGGCGTAGCGCGTGTCCC
>NW_020671784.1:0-1484 GCF_002925995.2 Terrapene triunguis | reverse complement strand
ACCCTATCAGGATTTAACAATGTCAAGTGATGGAGAATCCATTAGGTCCATAGCTAAGCTGTTTCAAAGTTGAGTTACCCTCATAGTTAAAAGTTTTGTGCCAGATTTCCAGTCTGAATGTGTCTTGTTTCTGCTTCTAGCCTGTGAAACTTGTCATGCCTTTTTTCTTTTAAATTATGGAGCCATCTGTGACGTTGTGCAGTCTACATGGTTTTATAAAAATATAATAATAAGTCAATATAATGTAACTGGGATAGATTTAGAGAAAATACGGTAATAAGTGATATAATGTAACTGGGATATGCTTCATGCAAAAGGTCTCTTGTAAGGTATCATTACAAAGCTTATAATCTACTGAGTATGATAATCTGATTTGTATCAATGTACCACTCTTGTATCTAAAACTAGAAATATAAAACATAACTCTGAGGGCCTATTGTAATTATGTAGAGTGTGGGCCATTAAGGATGGTTTGGAATCTTGATGACTCCCATTGTCTGCAGATGGCTGTGTTTACCTGTGAGTCTCCCTGTATATGTGTGTGCTGGCAAGTGAGTAATGAAGTCTTGCAGTGACATGTGATCATGTCACCTGAACTGGAATCCATCTTTAACCTGGTGCTTTTCCAGTGAGGGGGGGTGGAAACCCAGAGGGACAAAGGGTTCCCTCCTTATGCAAAAGATATATAAAGGGGTGGAAGAGAACAGAGAGGAGGGAGGAGCCATCATGGAGAAACCCCTAGCTAACACCTAAGCTGGAACAAGAGCTGTACCAGGGGAAAGAATTGTGCCCAGGCCTGGAAGGTGTCCAGTCTGAGAAAAACTTACTGAAGCATCTCTGAGGGTGAGATTATCTGTATTCAGTTGGATTAGGCATAGATTTGCGCATTTTATTTTATTTTGCTTGTGACTTACTTTGTTCTGTCTGTTACTACTTTGAACCTCTTAAATCCTACTGTCTGTATTTAATAAAATCACTTTTTATTTAGTAATTTACTCAGAGTATGTATTAATACCTGGGGGAGCAAACAACTGTGCATATCTCTCTATCTGTGTTATAGAGGGCAAACAATTTATGAGTTTGCCCTGCATAAGCTTTATGCAGGGTAAAACGGATTTATCTGGGTTTAGACCC
Organism: Terrapene triunguis; assembly: GCF_002925995.2. NCBI lineage: Eukaryota > Metazoa > Chordata > Testudines > Emydidae > Terrapene > Terrapene triunguis. The sequence goes on along the minus strand of NW_020671784.1, from coordinate 350 downwards.
CATTGGGAGTTGGGCATCTGAGTGCTAAAGACAAGCACACTCCTGTGAGCTGTTTTTGGGTAAACTTGTAGCTTTGGGACAAGTAATTCAGACCCTGGGTCTGTGTTGAAGTGGACTGGAGTGTCTAATTCAGCAAGACGGGGTGCTGGAGTCCTGAGCTGGCAGGGAAAACAGAAGCAGGGGTAGTCTTGGCACATCGGGTGGCAGCTCCCAAGGGGGTTTCTGTGATCCAACCCATCACACCATCTACTATCAGAAATACCCTCTTCATGTAGCTACTTCAAGACCCAGATCATATCATGGCTTAACTTTCTCCTGGAGGAATGAAATAGATTTCGCTCCTTCATTGT
>NW_020671783.1:0-2651 GCF_002925995.2 Terrapene triunguis | reverse complement strand
AGTCCTGTCCATGCTCTGGTACCGGCTCAACACCCTGGTCCCGGCCCTGGGCTTCCTGACCACCCTCCGGACGTTGATTCTGGAATTCTTTTGGTCAGGACTGCACTGGGTCTCTGCAGGGGTTCTCCATCTACCCATGGAGGAGGGAGGGCAGGGCCTGAAGTGTCTGCACGCTCAGGTCCACGTCTTCCGCCTCCAGGTCCTGCAGAGGCCCCTTTATGGTGCAGGTAGTCCGGCGTGGAGCATATTGGCGCACACCTTCCTGCGCCGCTTCCGAGGGCTCCGATATGACTGGCAGCTCCTTTGTCTCCATCTGAGAGGTCTTCCGCAAGGCCTCTCCGGGCTGCCGGTCTTCTACCAGGACCTCCTCCGGACCTGGAAACTGTTCTCAGTGACCAGGTCCGTGGCGGCCACCGTGGGGGCAGATCTCCTCGCGGAGCCCCTGCTACACAACCCCCAGCTTCGTGTGCAGGTGGCGGAGTCCCCCATGGTGCGCCAGAGGTTGGTCCTAGCAGAAGTCACCAAAGTCGGGGACCTCCTGGACTACGACCGAGGAGACTGGCTGGATCCCCTGACGCTCGCTCAGCGCATGGGGCTCTCCAGACCTCGTACTCCCCGGCGCGTACTTCAGGAGGTGAGGGCCGCTTTGCCGCCCGCTGCTCGGGACTATCTCGACCGGGTCCTGCGAAAGGGCATGCCCCGCCCACCCTCCACTCCGAGCCCTCCAGACTTTTTCATCGGGGCCCTGCCCCGTGGACCCTACCAGCCCCCTCCCCGTCCATTCGCCATGAGCCGGCTGCACCATTTGCAGCCAGTTCTGTTCCGGACCGCGCCAAGGAAACATCTATACACGCTCATGCTACATGTTCTTCATGTCCTCACCCTCGCGTCCCACCCCGATACAAAGTGGCGGGACCTTCTGCCACCTCTGGAGGGTGAGGAGCCCCGGTGGGCCAGCCTTTATTCTGCTCTGATCCCGAAGCCCACCGGGGACATCAGTTGGCGGCTCCTTCATGGAGCCGTGAGCACGGGTGTGTACTTGGCGCGGTTTACCCCTATCCCAGACACCTGCCCCTTTTGCGGCGTGAGGGAGACCCTGGCGCATGTTTACCTAGAGTGCGCCAGGCTGCAGCCCCTATTCCGGCTCCTCACAGATATTTTGTTAAGATTTTGGTTGCACTTTTCTCCACACCTTTTTATTTATGCACTCCCTATCCGTCGCCCCACAAAGTCGCGGGACCTCCTGGTCAACCTCCTTCTGGCCTTAGCGAAACTGGCCATCTATAAAACCAGAGTGAGGAGGTTGGCCGATGGAGTTTCCTGTGACTGTGGGGCATATTTCAGGTCCTCCGTTCTTTCATGTATCCGGGCAGAGTTCCTCTGGGCGACGTCCACTGGATCCCTTGACGCCTTCGAGGAGCAGTGGGCGCTGTCCGGGGTTCTCTGCTCGGTGTCCCCGTCTGGTTCGCTTCGTTTGACCCTTTGACCTCACTCCTGTCCCTGTTCTTTTATTAGTTGTCCCCCGTAATTTTTTGGTCTCCAGGTCCTGTGGACCCTCCCTTAGGCTTGGGGGGATCCTTTAGCAGTGGGCCCACTTCCTGGATCCCAATAGGTCTGGTCACTCAGGGAACAGAAACCCTGTCTGACCTGGGACTAATAGATCACTCTCCTATAGCCCTCTGGCCTGCAGAGAGGGAAGTAGGGGGCTACTCCTCCTCTTTCTCTGCTACCTGCTTGCTGGCTGGCTGCTAGACCCACCCACACCCTTGGTTGCTGCTGCTCCAGCTACAGCCCCTTGCGGGGGGGCCTGCTGGCCCACTCCCCAGAGGAGGGGAGGGAGAGACCCCAGCCATTGCTCCTGCTGCTGGGGATGCCACCACCACCTCCACCTGAGAAGGGTCCTTCCTGCTGGCCACCAGACTGCCGCCTGGAGCTGCTGCATTTGCTGCTGGGAGCTGCTGGAGCCCCGAGGACGAGAAGGAGAGGGAGAAGAGGACCATCTGCCAGTGGGGGAGTGCATAGGAATTCTACAGACCACCGTGGAGGGGGCCCTCCCGGACTGAGTAACTTTTGAACTGTGCTCTTGTGGTGGGGATCTAGACTGTGTTTGTGGGGACACAGGAGGTGTAGCGTGGAGCCTGCCCACTGGTCCATCTGTGTCCCCCCCGATCCCCACCACCACCATCATCGTTGCCCCCTGCACCACCCCCACCGGCTACTCACCATCTGCCTCGAGCTCCTGCCTCTGGGACTCAGCTGCTCACCTCGGCTTGCCACGCCCTGTTGCCACCATTGGGCCTGATACAGCAGCCAGCCTAAACTGCCTTTCCTTTTTGTTACAAGCGCACGTGGGTGCACGTGCCCCCCCTCCTTTGGACTGACCCTCACCCCCCTGTAGCAAGCCCCCAGCTTTACCCCTGCTACCTACCCATTTGCCCCTTGCAGCCTTTTGCCCCTCTCCCTTGCCCCAGCCCCTCACTAGCTCCAGTTTGTTTGCCTGCCCTGCCCTTTCCCTCTGCAGCCTTTCTTTGTTTGACCTGCCCCAGCCTCTGAAGCTAGCCCCGTGGTTCCCCTGCCCCATTCCCAGCCTGGTTGTTCCCTTCCTCCAAGTAGGCAGCAGCATAACTGTTATGCGGGCGTAATAGCTTGTC
>NW_020671782.1:0-1091 GCF_002925995.2 Terrapene triunguis | reverse complement strand
GATACACTGGGAGGGGCAAGGTTTATAAGCACCCTGGACCTGACTAAGGGGTACTGGCAAATACCCCTAGATGCCGAGGCACAAGAAAAATCCGCTTTCGTAGTGGAATCGGGCCTATATGAGTTCAAAGTGCTGCCCTCTGGGATGCGAAATTCAGGGGCTACGTTCATGAGACTTATAAACGAGGTCCTACGGGAATTAGAATCTTTTGCGAGGGCCTATATAGACGACCTGGCCGTATTCAGCGGTTCGTGGCAAGATCACCTGAACCACATAGGGATTGTGCTGCACCGGCTCAGGGAGGCCAATCTAACGGTTAAGGTTTCTAAATGCAGAATGGGAGCTGCTGAGGTGACCTACCTGGGGCACAGGGTGGGCAATGGGCAACTGCGCCCAGAGCCTTTAAAGGTAGAGGCCATTAAGAACTGGCCAACCCCTAGAACTAAAAAGCAGGTCCAATCCTTCATTGGTCTGGCCAACTATTACAGGAGGTTTGTGCAGGGATTCAGCGACATTGTTGCTCCCATCACAGACCTGACGAAAAAGGAAAAACCAGACCGAGTGCTGTGGACGGAGGCCTGTGAGCAGGGTTTTCAAAGCATAAAGAGCGCTTTGGCCAAAGAGCCTGTTTTGGCCAGCCCAGATTTTGAAAAGCCTTTTTTACTATGTACAGACGCTTCCAATATTGGGCTGGGGGCAGTGCTAATGCAAGAGGGGGAAGGAGGTAAGAGACATCCCATGGCATATCTAAGTAAGAAATTGTCCCCCACTGAGCAAAATTACGCTACCATTGAAAAGGAATGTTATGCCATTGTCTGGGCTGTCAAGCAACTTAAGCCCTATTTGTACAATAAAAAATTCACTGTGTTGCGTGATCATGCCCCTCTGGTCTGGCTGCACAAGGCCAAGGGCAACAACTCCAGGTTGCTGCGTTGGAGTTTAGCCCTTCAGGAGTATGAAATGGATATAGTCCACATAAGCGGAAAGGAAAATATTGTAGCTGATGCATTGTCCAGAGTGGAGAGCTCTTAGGATGCAGTCAGGGATGTTTGTGACATCCCTTCCTGCATCAATTTTGCGTTGGGGGTGTG
>NW_020671781.1:0-1175 GCF_002925995.2 Terrapene triunguis | reverse complement strand
GTGCACTATCATATATTAAGGTATACAAAGTGAATTGAATCATAGAAATGTCGGATTGGGAGGGACCTCAATCGGTCATCTAGTCCAGTCCCCTGGACTCAAGACAGGGCTATGTAATAACTAGACAATTCCTGACAGGTGTTTGTCTAACCTGTTCTTAAAAACCTCCAATGCTGGTGGTTCCACAACCTCGCTAGGCAATTTATTCCAGTGTTTAATTACCCTGATAGTTAGGAAGTTTTTCCTAATGTCCAATCTAAACTGCCCTTGCTGCAATTTAAGGGTATGTCTACACTACGAGAGTAGTTCGATTTTAGTTAAATCGAATATTTGCAATCGATATTAGAAAGTCGAACGTGTGTGGCCACACCAAGGACAGTAATTCGACTTTGTCAGTCCACACTACCAGGGAAAGCGTCGACATTGGAAGCAGTGCACTGTGGGCAGCTATCCCACAGTTCCTGCAGTCCCCGCTGCCCATTGGAATTCTGGGTCGAGCCCCCAATGCCTTCTGGGGGAAAAAAATGTCTCGAGGGTGCTTTTGGGTAACTGTCGTCATCCAATCGTCATTCCCGCCCTCCCTCCCTCCTTGAAAGCGCCGGCGGGAAATCAGTTCGCGCACTTTTCTGGTCAGTGACAGCGCGGACGCCACAGCACCGCGAGCATGGATCCCGCTGCGACCATAGCTGCAGTTGTGACCGTTGTCAATGCCTCGCAGCTCATCATCCACCTTTCACAGAGGCAGATAGAGAGAAATCAGGCGAGGAGGCTACGGCAGCGGAGTGAGGACCTGAACTCCGAGAGTAGCACACGCCTGTCAGAAACCACGACACCCAGCGCTGAGGACATCACGTTTGCAATGGGGCATGTGGATTTTGTTGAACGGCGATTCTGGGCCCGGGAAACAAGCACGGACTGGTGGGACCGCATAGTGCTTCAGATCTGGGATGAATCCCAGTGGCTGTGAAACTTTCGCATGCAGAAGGGGACTTTCCTGGAACTTTGTGAGTTGCTGTTCCCTGCCCTGAAGCGCAAGGACACCCGCATGCGAGCAGCACTGACTGTCCAGAAGCGAGTGGCCATAGCCCTCTGGAAGCGTGCAACGCCGGACAGCTACCGGTCAGTCGTGAACCACTTTGGCGTGGGCAAATCTACCGTGGGGGTTGTTGTCCTGC
>NW_020671780.1:0-1565 GCF_002925995.2 Terrapene triunguis | reverse complement strand
GACCTTTGTTGTAGTGAACTTGTAGTCTAAGGTTTTGGTAGTCATGGAACCCATTGGCACCCAGCTCCCTCTCTCTCCCCCCAGCGCCTCCCACCCACCGGCCAGTGTGTCCCCCACCCCCAGAGCCTCCCGCCCGCCACAATCAGCGGTCTCGTGGCATGTAGGAGGCTCTGGGAGGGAGGGGGAAGAGCGGGGATGGGGCATGCTGGGAGGAGAGAGCGGAACTGGGCGGGAAGAGGCGGGGTGTGGGTGGGGCCTTGGGGGAAGTGATAGGGTGGGGCCTGGGGCAGAGCAGGGGCAGGAAGAGGCAGGATGGGGGTGGTGGCTTGGGGAAAGGGTGGGGCCCAGGGTGGAGCGGGGGCAGGAAGAGGCGAGATGGGGTGGGGGTTTGAGCGAAGGGTGGGGGTGGGGTCTGGGACAGAGTGGGGGTTGAGTACCCCCCCTGGGCCCGGAGGAAGCTGGTGGAAGATGTTTTGTTGCTGGCTTGGTGAATCTAAGTATTAGAATAACCACCAGTTTTGGGGATTGTCTGCCCCATTCTTTGCAGTTTGCCCTAATTGAGCAATCTCGGTGTGGCCCCCCCTGGGACTCTGGTCACAACTTCAAAAAGGGGAACTACACAAAAATGAGAAGGCTAGTTAAACAGAAATTAAAAGGAACAGTCATAAGAGTGAAGTGCCTGCAAGCTGCATGGAAGCTACTACAAAACACCATAGTAGGAGCTCAAACTAAATATATACCCCAAATAAAACAAACAAAATGCCACCATGGCAAGTCAACTGTAAAATTTTTAAGTACATCAGAAGCAGGAAGCCTGCCCAACAATCAGTGGGGACCTCAGTACCAGATGACTGGAGGATAGCTAAAGTAATGCTGATTTTTTTAAAAAGGCTCCGGAGTGTGATCCCAGAAATTATAGACTGGTAAGCCTAGCATCAGTACCAGGCCAGGGACCTTGTCAAAGGCTTTCTGAATAGCCAAGTACACTATATCCACTGGATCACCCTTGCCCACATGTTTATTGATAAACTCAAAGAATTCTAGTAGATTGGTGAGGCATGATTTCCTTTACAAAAGCCATGTTGACTCTTCCCCAACAAATGGTGTTCATCTCTGTGTCTTATAATTCTGTTCTCTTCTATAGCTCCAACCAATTTGCCCAGTACTGAAGTTACCTTCCAGTCGTTGAGCACAGAGACTTGTTTCAGCAATAGGTTATATACTGGACAGTTAGTAGTTCTGCAATTTCATATTTGAATTCCTTCAGAACTCTTGGCTGAATACCATTAGGTCCTAGGGACTTATTACTGTTTAATGAATCTGTTTGTTCTAAAAACCTCTTGTACTGACACATCAATGTGGGATGGTACTTCAAATTTCTCACCGCAAAATAATAGCTCTCATGTTGTTCCTCTGGCATGGCCTTAGAATCATAGAATATCAGGGTTGGAAGGGACCTCAGGAGGTCATCTAGTCCAACCCCCTGCTCAAAGCAAGACCAATTCCCAACTAAATTATCCAGCCAGGGCTTTGTCAAGCCTGACCTTAAAAACCTCTAAGGAAGG
>NW_020671779.1:0-6908 GCF_002925995.2 Terrapene triunguis | reverse complement strand
GAAGGGCCCCCTGCACCCCGGGGTCCTGGCCGCCATCGTCCTGGCCGTGCTGGTTCTGGCTGGAGCCGTAGGGGCCGGCGTCATCCTGTGGAGGAGAAAATCAGCAGGTAACAGCCGGTCCCCGTGGAGCCGGGATGTGGGGAGGTCTGGGGAGTGGGGCAGCACAGCCAGCCCAAGGGGGAATGGCTCCTAGCACTGCCCCCCAAGCAGAGGTGGGGCAGGGCCATGGGGCAGGGCTGATCACCGTAGCCCAGCCCTGCTGGGGGCAGAGTGGGCTCTGTCGTTGGCTGGACGCCTTGTGCCCGGCTAGGGGGGGCACTGGGGTGGGGCTGGCCTGCGCTAGGTGCAGTTGGGGTCACGGGGAGCCCTGTGTCAGAGGGGTCAGGGGGTTGGGGTCACCGTGGGGGAGGGGTTACCCTGCTCCCCTGCACTGACCCTCATTCTCTGCTTGTGTTTCAGGCCCCATGAAACCCGGCTACGCTCCAGCAGCCAGTGAGTAAATCAAGGGTATAGGGCCCAGCACCCCAGTGCATTATGGGTGTGTGTTGGAGGGGGTCCCCATGAGGGGAGAAGGGATGCAGGCACTGATGGGGCTGGGCTGCATGAGTCACAGGGTCACTCCAGCGGCCCGTTGCAGGCCAGACCAGCCGTCCGGGAGCTTCCGAGTGTGAGGGAAAAGCCGGAGCCCGGCAGTGTCTGTCGGGGGCGGGTACGACTGGGGTCACGCGCTGCGTTTGGGGTTCAAACCCGTGTCCATTCCCAGCCTGGGGCAGGTCGCGCCATAGAGAGGAATTAGTGGGGGGTGCATGGGGGGTGCAGTGTGGGGGACGCCCAGAGCTGAATTCCCCTCCCCCTTCCCTAGCTGGGATTCCCAGAGCTAACGCCACCTCGGAACGATTTTCTTCTCTCTCCACAGCAAAGAGTGGGGAAGATTCTGCCTCCAGCTCGTCATTGGGAACAGACCCCCGGAGCGTGGGACCCCAGTGCTAGGGGCAGTGACCCTGCCCAGCTGCTGACCCCGCTGCCTGGGCGATCTCTGTCCTCTGACTCCCCCCTGCCCCAGGGGAGATTCCCACTTGGTCGTTAGAGCAGTTTCCTCCCATGGGTGTTGGGCCTTAGGCTCTCGTATTGCAGTGTTTGCGTCTCTGCTTCTGCAGCTGGGACTTTGCCTCAACTTCTCTCCCAAGGGGCCGACTCACTCCAGTCATAGGTGCCAACTTTCCCCGGCACCGGTGGGAGCTCGCGCCCCCCCGTCCCCATCCCAACTTCACCCCTTCCCCAAAGTCCCCGCCCCAACTCCGCCCCCTCCCTGCCCCTATTGGACCCCTCCCCAAATCCCTGCCCTGGCCCTGCCTCCTCCCCTGAGTGCGCTGCGTTCTCCCTTCCTCCCCCCCCAGCCGCGCAAAACAGCTGTTTCGCGGCGCAAGCGCTGGGAGTTAGGGGGAAAAAGCGGGCATGTGGCGCGCTCAGGGGAGGAGGCAGAGGGGAGGCGGAGGTAAGCTGGGGCAGGGAGTTTGGCACCCAGCAGTTTTTCCCCGCGAGACACTTTTCTCCAGTGTCTCGTCTCTCCGGGGGCCGCGCTGCCTGCATCAGGGACGGGCAGTTCCCTTGTTCAGCAGCAGGAACTGGCACAGAGCCCAGTGAGCAGGCAAAGATGGGGGTGGGGGAGCCCCACAGAGGGGAATTATGGGCTACTCCACCCCCATCTGAGAGGCAAATGGGCCCTGCTTGGAAAAACCGAATCCCAAAATGGTGATTTTCAGAGAAAAAGACTCTGTGCTCTGGTCGAGCTCAGGTCCGAGCTTTGCCCTGAATGTTGTGTGTCAAACCCCCTCCCCCACCAAACCCCACAAATTCTGCACAAAGCTGAGCCGCTGAGTCTCAGAATCTCAGCACGTGCGGAAAAGGATCAGCGGAAGGGCGAGGACCTGTCCCTCTCCGGCCCTGGCTCCGGGAATGCAGAATTGGGTTTTTTTCTTTTCAGTTCCAACTTGTTGCTGGCTTTGTATTTTTTTAAATCATTTTAAATAAGGCCAGGACTTTTGCAGACAGGGTCAAATATTGTCTGGGGCTGACCCACAACCTCCATTGTCTCAGATACCTACAGACCTGAAACTATTTTTGGATCCGAGGGCTTTCTGAGCCCAAAATTACGGGAATGAGGAGGTCCTTTATTTGCATAAAGGGGTCCTAATCAGACCCCATTGGGTGATGCCAGTGACCTCAGAAAGAGAGTGCCCCATTCTGATTGGCCACGGGAGCCTGAGGTTTGACCTTCACTTCTCAGGCCAGCCTGGCCTGCACTGGCTGCTGGCCTGTGGCTGTACCATGTCGCCATGCCTGACACCATGCCCTGTGCCTCATTCACCCCCAGCTGGCCACCGAGGGGTGATATCCAGCACATGGTGTGTCAACAATCTGACACCTACAAGCGAGTCACCGCTAGCTGGCCTGCAAAGCCATCGACCTTCACACACGTGAGCTGACAAGGCCTCTGGCTAATCACACCCCAGCCGGCTGAATGGACCCCCGAGAGTCGCGCTGAAACACCCTGCAAAAGCGTCCGCCTCTCTGGGTGTTTTCTAGTTCTCATTAGTAGGCGCGGACGCCTCTGGCTCAGTGTTCTGGCCTCTGTGTGTGTATGTGTGAGAGAGACCCACAGAATCTATATGAACACAGCACCTATAGAATAGCTGCTTAGATCCCGACACCAGCCCTAGCTCACACAGCCTCACTACTGGAAAGATCACACCTGCAGGTACTTCAGTGGTTAGCACCTGTCCCTTTAACCCTGCGAAGTCCTGTTGTTTTCACTACGTTCGTCGTCTGAGCGTTCAGTGTAACCGGGCGTATTGGAATGTGACTCTGTGTGACGTGGGGAAGAGATCGACTGTTACCGAATCAGCCATAATTCGGGCAGGTGCCTTAATGGCACCGACAGCTCTGCTGCCGATGTTCACGTCACCAGGGAGCGATCGGACCCTCCCTCTGTCAGCTCTTGGGCTGGAACCAAAACTTCCGGCTTGGCCTTGGGGATGCGCTGTGCCTGCGGCACTGCTAGCGACCCAGATCCACCACCTTCCCAGAGTGCTACGTAGCCCTTAGCAGGGGTTGTGAATGTGTGTGGGGTGGTTCAGTGAGCCTGCCTGAGCACAGTAAGTAACTTACTGAATGATTTCATGTTCTTCCATTTGTACATATTTTGTTTGATGCTTTTGCTCAGCTATTGAGCTCATAAAATACAGACCATGGAACCGTGGTTGGCTCGGCTGTTTGTTCCGCAGACGTCAGGGCTCCGGAGGAGACTCTGAGCCCCACCAAGGGCTGATCCCTAGAACTGCCCCAGCATCCCCCAGTGACGGGCACCAGACCTGGCAGCTGCCGGCTGTCGAGGGAAAGTTGACCTGTGCGTTGATCATTTATTTCCCTCAGCAACGTGGATCCAGAGCGTTGGGGGCCCAGGATGGTGGATACCAGCCAGTCAAGCCAAAGGCCGACCAGTCCCCCCGAATCAGTCTGTGCCCCTCACACCGCCACCCCCTCGGTTACTCACTGGCCTGTGCCCTGAGGCTAGGAGATTTATATCTGTTATATCTTTGAATCCCAGTGTACAGCTAGTTGTTCTGAGTATGCCTGTGGCGTTCCAGTGGTTAGGGTGCTAGCCTGGGAGACCTGGCCTTCCCACACACTTCCTGGGTGACCGGAGTCTCTCTGGGCCTCAGTTTCCCCATCAGGATAATAGCCTTTCCCTGCTGCCAAGGGGGCATGAGGATAAAAGGATTGTGAGGTGCTCAGACATTGCAGTATTAGATAGAAATGTCCCATCTTGTTTGGTATCCTTCTTAGTTCTTGTCTTTTATATCATGTGGCAGGGAGTTCCACAGGATAACCCATTATACTGTATCATTTTTAAAAATCCTAGAATAGACTTTAGTGGCAAAGTAGATTTGTTTCAGAACTACGGGTACCATGTTTAATGGCTGCAGAGTTCTCTAGACAGGAAAGCATGGTGTTCTTCTGCAAGGGCTGGTGCCAAGGTACCAGGCTAGATGAGCCCATTGGTCTGATTTGGATCTTGGGCTGGATGGGCCCTTGGGGGTCTGTCCAGTGTTGCTAACAAGGACACCCACAGTCCAGGCTCACGGATCCTCTTCTGCCTGAGGTTACAGCACCCAATCACCTCATCACAGATGGTGATCAGGCCTCCAGCCAATCAGTGACCTCCACTCTTCCAACTGCCACAGACGCTGGCCCTGATTGGAGGATTCCCCGTGACCGGGTGGGACTGAGGCTGTCTGGCTGGGGTTGCAGCTCGAGGAAATCAGGACTTTCTCCCACAGCGTGTCTGGCGTGGGGACTCTCCCTGCACCGGGGGGTCTATGGCCTTGTGCAGAGCGCCGGGTCAGTGCCCATCGACGCTGTCTGCTCCCAGTGTCCTCCTGCTGCAGGGAGGCAGGTGGCTGCTGGTTGGTGACTGAGCCCTGTGGGGGGGGCGCACGGGGACGCTGGCCGGTCAGGTGCCAGGATTAGCTGGGCACACAGCACGTCACGCCCCGCAGGGAACCGCACCTGGCACACGGCTGCTACCTGCTCCAGGGTCAGGCCTCGGTCCTGGCACTGCCTGGGCGTGCAGTGAGCAAAGTCCACAGGCTGTTTGCAGGGGCTGCCGGCCGGCTCGCCCGCTCCTTCCCCGAGGTCAGAGGGTGAGACCCCTCCCCAGGGCAGGAACCATGGGCCTGGCTGTCGCTCTGGGGGTCTGTTGGTGCCTCCTGGGGGCAGTGGCTGCTGGGGGTGAGAACAGGAGGGGCTGGGGAGCGGCTGAGGCCTGGGGAACCAGGGCCCAGCTGTACCGTGTCCCCTGGTGTCTGCAGGGGGCAGAGTGAGGCGGAAGGGCGGCCGTGCAGAGCCCCAGGGGCCTTAGGGCCGGCTCTGGTTCACGCACCCCAGGAGGGTCGAGCCGAGGTGTCACCCAAAGCCAGGGGCCCTTTTGAGAAGTGTGGGCCGGGTACGAGCCCCCCTGCTGGGTCGGGCCCAGCCCAGCGTGGGGCTGGGGGTTCATTGGGGCTGGAGAATTCTCCTGCCAGCAATAACAGCTGCATGTCTCTGCCGAGATTCACAGGGCTGCTGGGAGCGGCCACAGCCGGTGGGCAGGCGCTGGACGTAAGCAGCAGAGTTTTACAGTGAGGGGGATTAACCGCTGGAACATCTGCCCCAGGGCCGTGGGGGACTCTCCATCCCTGGCGGTTTGTGAACCCAGGACTGGCTGCTTGTCTGTAACATCTGCTCCAGGGATTATGTAGGGGCAGTTCTCTGGTCTGGTGTCGTACGGGGCAGACTGGTGATCACAGGGCCCTGCTGCCGTGGGATCTCGGGAACGTCCTCGGGGAGATGTGGGTTCATCCCTGGCTCTGCCATCAGCTGCCTCAGGCAGTGGTGTGCAAATTGCTCCAGTCGTGTCCCCCTGTCGGAGAATAACAGAGTTCTCACTTTTTGTTTGGGTACAGCAAGTCAGATACTTTATTTTCTCTCTATCAGTTGCATAGAGGGAGAGAGCTAAACAGGTCTCTTAACAGGTAAACAATGACAGCAAGCATTTATACCTTTTGTTACAGACAATAATGAGCAACAGCTGCATTTTGTTTATACATAGGTCATTCTGATATCTTGTTTTGCTCACTAATGTAGACTCTTAGTCTACATTCCATATTATCTACACATTATCTACACAAGGTCGCAACAACTTCTTACACAGTTCTTTCCCACTCGCCTCACACATTCCTCGCTTCTACAAATCTCGCGTTATTAGGGTTACAGTTAGCCTGACTCTTGCTAACGAACTGTCACACATTGCATCCCCTTCCTGTCAGTTCTTTCTCTACTTCCACACTATTATTGTATGTAAAGTAAATTAGGTTTTTAAAATGTTGAAGAAGCTTCATTTAAAATTAAATTAAAATGCAGAGCCCCCTGGACCGGTGGCCAGGACCTGGGCAGTGTGAGTGCCACTGAAAATCAGCTTGTGTGCCGCCTTCGGCACGTGTGCCATAGGTTGCCTACCCCTGGTCTAGATAATACTTAGTCCTGCCTTGAGATCAGGGGACTGGACTAAATGACCTCTCGAGGTCCCTTCCAGTCCTATGATTGTGAGGTGCACAGATACCACAGTAACGACGGTCATAAAAATACCCATGACAGTTTACCAAAGTCCAACAGGGAGCATTAATGAGGCTGTCAATCAAATTTACAATATTTTTCCATGTGTGAGCACAATAAAGTGTTATAGTTGAAATAAACTGAAAGAAAACAAAGGAGCAGAGATTACAACCTGTCTAGATTGTCATCTATTGCAACAGACATGGGCACACATTCAAGTGTCTGAGATATGCACAAATATGAGATAAACTTTCTTCTTCAGCAGTGTAATAAAGCCCCATGTCTGCCTCTGTCAGTGTGTAAGTTATGGACCATCTCCAGGTGTCATTATATGCATGGAACACCTATTGAATTCAATGAGAATTTGCATGTGAATTTGCCCCTTAATATAAAGATAAACCCAAATCTGTTGCAATGCAGACAGAGAGAAAGGCAAGTGGCTTGGTGCTGGTTTCCCCTCCCCGAGCCTGCTCGGCTCCTTTCTCCGCAGCTTGTTGTCCCACAAACTTACACAGGATCGTTTTAGGGGTCAAGGCAAAGATGCCACATTTATTATTAATCTGTAACTATTAGCAAATACCTCAATGCTTACACACATACACTCACACACTCACACACACACACACACCCCAAAATGTTCTGCAGCTGCTGGATAGTTACCAGTCCTGATTGTAGTTTGAGTTCGCAGCTTGGGATCGTAGCTCGTGGCAGCTAACTGGCCAGGAAAGCTGAGCACGAGGAGGAGCCGGGTCTCT
>NW_020671778.1:0-1016 GCF_002925995.2 Terrapene triunguis | reverse complement strand
TTTCTTGTTTTCATGTACACCTCCAACCAAACTCTCTGTTAATAGCAGCAACTCTCCAAAAGTCTAGATCAGCTTGTCTACCCTCATAGAGAAAGAGGGCAAGAAATTGAATTCTTTGTGTAGAAAATTTTCTTTAACATCCTTGAACATGTTCATAGGTAGCTACCAAACAGTTATAGCTAGGTATGAGTTCCAACTGTGGGAGAAGATGTCTGTCTTGACCAAAAATATACAAGAAGAACAGAAAAAGTTAATATGAGCCTTTATTAAAGACGACCACAACACAGCCAAACATGTATTTACGGCAATGGTTTTCAAACTTTTTTCCTAGGGACCCAGTTGAAAAAAATTGTTGATGCCCGCAACCCAATGGAGCTGGAGATGAGGGGTTTGGTGTGTGGTAGGAACTCAGTGCTGGGTCAGAGGGCTGGGGTAAGGGCTGCGGGATGGGGCTAGGAATGAGGGGCTCAGGGTGTGGGAGCGGAAGGGGTAGTTCAGTGTTTGAGCATTGGCCTGCTAAACCCAGGGTTGTGAGTTCAATCCTTGAGGAGCCCATTTACAGATATGGGGCAAAAATCTGTCTGGGGATTGGCCCTGCTTTGAGCAGGGGGGTGGATTAGATGACTTCCTGAGGTCCCTTCCAACCCTGATATTCCATGATTCTATGGAATTTGATTTTAACACATCTCTTGTCTTCCCCATTTAAACCTTTACTGGATTGTTCTCTGTTTCACCTTCTATAAAAATGGCTTTTAGAACAGCAATCACTTCAGCTAGAAGTTTTAGTGAGCTGCATATGCTAGTGGCAGACCCTTCCTACAGCATTTTTCATAGAGATAGAGTGGTTCTTAGACTACATCCTAAATTCCTTCCAAAGATAGTCTTAGATTTCCATGTTAATCAAAGTATCAATTTACTTGTGGGGTTTTTTCCCAAGCCTCCATACAGATAAGTGATTCATAGATTCATATAGATTCATAGATTCTAGGACTGGAAGGGACCTCGAGAGGTCATCG
>NW_020671777.1:0-3702 GCF_002925995.2 Terrapene triunguis | reverse complement strand
AGGCAGGGACAGTCTCTTGGTGACCACCTGACCACTGAACCTGGGGTGGGAGCATCTGCCCACTCCCTTAAACCAGTGACCTCCCAGAAGACCCCTGTGGTAAGGGGCAGCTTGTACCTGGGAGTTCAGTGTGGAGCCAGACAAGTGGAGGGGATTGACTGGCACACAGAGTCAGTGGTATGGGGGTGGGGCATAGGGGCCAGCACATGGAGGCTGTGGTACATGTGTGGGGGGGATGGGTTCAGAAAATGTAGGCAGTGGTACATGGATGGGGTAGGGAGCAGCACATGGAGTGGGTGGCACATGGAGGCAGTCGTGCGTGGGTAATGGGAGGCACCAAATGGGGCAGCCCTTTACACAGCTAAGAAGCAGGAGCTCTATCTGCTACATAGGCTGAGGGACCAGGCTGTCAATCAGTACATGTTGTAGCTTTGATTGGCTGCCCTTCACTATTAGGCAGCCAATCAGATGGCATTTTCCTACAAACTACAGATGTTCCCTGCCCACCCGTTAGAAGATCTGCAAACCCACAGAGCTGGCAGCTATAGGTGCATGGCTGGGTGCATGAGGAGTGTGTGCAGGGCTGATGGGGGAGAGAAGGTGCCACAATTGTACCTTGGCCCCAGCTCAGGCAGGCTCCCAAACTGCAGGTAACTAGGATGAAATGGGGGTGAAATAGAAGGGGTGTGGCCCCAGCAAACATGTTGTACCTGGGCCCCAAATTTTTTTAGACAGGCCTGATGGTGTGTGTGTCTGTTTACAAAACAGTCGGTGGGTGGGTGCAGGATGAATTGGGGTGTGTGCAGTGTGGGCTGTGTCTGGGCGCAGTGTGTGCAGTAACTATAGGTAGGTCCAGAGGTCAGGGTGCAGTGACAGTGAGTGTGGAATGAGTGCAGGTTGGATGTATGGAACCAATGCAGAAGTGAGTGTGAGTGGGATAAATGGGCAATATGTGTATGAAAATTAATGCAAATATGTGTAAATGAAACCTACTGGTATCTGGTGCGGAGCTCCGGGCCCTTTAAATCACTGTGGGAGCCCTGCCACCGCTACCCCGGGGTGGCAGGGTTCCGGTGGTGATTTAAAGGGCCAGGGGCTCTGGCTGCTTCAGGGAGCCCTGGGCCCTTTAAAGTGCCGCCGGAGTTCCGGCAGCGGGGCTCAGGTGGCGCTTTAAAGGGCCTGGGGCTCCCTGTAGTGGCCGGAGCCCCTGGTCCTTTAAATCCCTGCCGGAGCCCGGCTGCCGGAGCCCCGGGGCTGTGGGGAGCCCTGGGCCCTTTAAAGCGCCACCAGAGCCCTGCCACCGGTGATTTAAAGGGCTGGGGCTCCGGCCGCTGCAGGGAGCCCTGGGCCCTTTAAAGTGCCGCTGGAGCTCTGGCAGCAGGGCTCGGCAGTCAGGGCCAGAGTGGCTGGAGCTACGGGCCCTTTAAATCCCCGCCTCTATAGCTGGTAGGTCTTGGGCGATTTAAAGGCCCTGGGGCTCCCAGCCACAGCCGGCGCCCCAGGGCCTTTACATTTTGAAAGGCCCCACCTCTTCCAGTTGAGACCACGCCTCTTCCCGTTGAGGCCACGCCCCACTCAGGACTCCAGCGTATGGGTAAGTCCTTTAAGTTACTTTCACCCCTGCTCACCTCTGAACTCTGGGTCTTCACTGACCAAAGACAGCAGCTGTGAGTGGGGTGCAATGGAGGGAGGGGCAGTGATGTGTTAAAGGAACGTTTGTTTGTCAGACTTTCACACCACAAGGTGAGAAACTGAGGCAAAGGACACTGCCCAATGCACTCTGGGATGGGTATTTTGGTCTTTGTCACATGCTTTTGAATTGTAGTTGTGGTGTTTTTCCAAATTAATGTTGGATTCCTCTGCTCTTTTTATTAAAGATTTTCTTTGCCATACCCAGACTCAGTGCTTGTGAGATGGGAAGGTTTGCCTTCAAGGAGCGCCTGGGGGTGGTGTTTAATTTTCCCAGATTACTGGGAAGGGGTGTCAATACAGTTCTGTTTTGTATTCTTAAGAGGAACCTCTACATATTGAACCTGATCCTTGTTGCTGCCAACTCCAATTGGCTTCACATGGGTGCGATGGGGCAATGGGATCACATGTAAACCCTGCACCCACTGCTGTAAATGTGACCCATCTCCCTCCTGCCTCCAGAGAGCCCTGGGGTGAGTCTGTGCCACTGCCCACACACCAGGAACTGCCCTTCTGCCCAGGGCTGCTGCACTGGGATCCCCACCAGAGATGTTTCCTGTTCCTGGCACCATGGCACCACCCTGGGGCAAACAATCAGAACTGCAGCCTGCAGCTCTACAGCCCTGCATTCCTGGGAATGCTGCAGGGGGAAAGGCTCTGGGAAGGATAAACCCAGACACCCACCTGCCACTCTGTGGTTTTCTTCTCCTCTTTGGACGCCAATGCCAGGCTCTCCTCTAACTGCTTCCTCAGAGGACCCAGGGCTCCCCGGAGTTTCACCTGCAGGAGCATCATATGTGATAAACAGCCATTAATCTGCATATCCAATGAGTGGAGACTGCAGAAGGCAGGGCTGGATGAAGCAGAAGTCCTATAGGCCCATGTCTAGGCCGTAGCTCCTGGAGTCATGTGATTACATCAGGCTCTTGGTTTCCATTAAAAACAGGATATTTCAAATCCTCAGCATTGCAAAGAAAATATTGAAAACATGCCCCGAGTGTGACAGATTCAGCGATACCTGCCTGAGTCTGCAGAGAGCCTGAACCAAGCACCCTGAGAGGGGACTGCCCCATTCATCTGTGTGGGGAATTGACGCAAAGCCTCACTGATCTGGGGGCCCTGCAAATCCCCGCACCCAGCAGGGGGCTCTGTGCATGGCAGGAGAGAAGCAGCTCAGATGTCCTTCCCCGTTTCCCATCAGAGATATCCTGGCTGATGGAATGGGGGGAACTCTGACCCTTTTCCTGTCTCTCTCTCTCTCTCTTTTCAGGGGGGGAAGGAATCTCTGCTGTTGGTCCTGTGGGGAGAAGGGATCTTCTGACCCTTGTCTTCCCATTGGGAGGGAGCCCCCAGCCATTCAACCTGTCTGTCCAAAGAGGTTTGCAGATCTCACCCCCAGCAGACAGCCCTTGGGTGGGTGGCCCCTTCCACAGCCCCTGCCAATGGGGCAGGGTCACAGCTGGGCCTGGTGCCAGCGTGTGAAGCCTGGGCCCTGGGTGACCTCAGTCCTGCCCTGTGTGACATTCACATTTCACTAACAAAGCCCTGGGCAGAGGCAGCAGGGTCAGCACTGCAGGGCCTGGGCCATTATCTGGCTGACATGCTGATCCTGGGAGAGACTCTTCCCCACTCAGCTGCCACACTCAAAGCTGTCTCAGGATTGCAGGAGTTTAGCTGAAGTTTCTGGACCCCGAGCCCAGCCCCAGCCCAGAAGCTCCTAGCACTCACCAGGGCAGGAAAGGACTTGAGAGGGGGTGGATCTTTGTGTTTGTGGAGCAACACGAAGGAGACATCTGGGGCCCAGAATCTGGCCCCTTCTCTATGCCCCTTCTCCCTGCCTCATTTCTCAGGTGTCCCTTGTTTGGGGGATGTCACTCATCTCAAGGCAACTCCCCACATCCCACACTGAATCCCCATCCCTCGCCTGCTCCCAAAAGCTCCATGTCCCTTCCTTTGGGCCCCTCCCAGAGGTGAAAGTAAGCCGGTACGGTATGGTCCGGTGTACCGGCAAGA
>NW_020671776.1:0-1383 GCF_002925995.2 Terrapene triunguis | reverse complement strand
TCTTTCAGAATCAAAATGTTGCTGAATTTCTGTTCCATGCAAAATCTCAAATTTTGACTTTTCATCCTAATTCAGGATGAAAATAAAACGTGAAAGGTCAGAATTTCTCACAGGACAGAAATGCCATGTCCCCAGGAGCTCTTGAGGCACAGACAACATTCGTGTTGCTCTAGCAGGAGTTACTAGGTGGCGCTGTTACACAAAGTCTGACACCATCTTCTCCTTGCAGTGCGAGCTGTGCACACAGCCTTTGCAGGCATGCTGTTTGGGTGTTGGTCTGTTGATGCAGGTGCTTTGCGGGGAGCTGGGGCAGGTTTGGACTCTGCTAAAGTCAGTTCTTGGGACACGGTTGCTGCCTGGGAACCGGGCACTGGTGCTGGGCTGAGATTCCTGAAAGAGGGTTTGCCTACATGCTGTTTGTCACACCTCTGTTCCAGGACTGGAGCACAGAGCATAAATAACTAATTACACAGAGAGACAGAACTTGTGAGCCCAGGTGTGATGATGCATCTGGTGCCTGCTTCCAGAACAACACCAAATACAGTGAGTGCAGAGGGAGGAAATAATTCACTGACTGCCGGTTTAGTAGAGCTCCAGATGAAACTCTTGCTCATCAGAAGCATTTACCTTCTGTGGGGGAGGAACCGCCGACACCGCCGCTGCTGGAGTCATCACCTAGGCAATAAATACACAAGAGATCAGAGCAGAGCATGGACCCACTCCAGGCCCATACGCTGCCCTAACACAACTACACCAGGGGCAATAACTGGCTGGTAGCCGTCCTGCTGAAAGGGGCCTGGGGTTAGAGTGGATCAGAAACTGAATCTGAGTCAGCAGTGCAAGGTAGTTGTGAAAAGGGCTATCGTTGTATGTAAGACACGGGAGGTCATTGTTCTGCTCTGCTCCGCATTGGCGAGGCCTCAGCTGGAGTACAGGGTCCAGTTCTGGGTGTGACACTTTAGGAAAGTTGTGGACAAACTGGAGAGGAGAACAACAAAACTGATTAAAGGTTTAGAAAACCTGACCTAGGAGGAAAAGTTAAAAACACTGGGCATGTTTTGTCTTGAGAAAAGAAGCCTCAGGGGGGAATCTGATAACAGTCTCCAAATATGTTCAGGGCTGTTATAATGAGGACGGGGATCAATTGTTCTCAGTGCCCACTGAAGGTAGGACAAGAAATAATGGGTTTAATCTGCAGCAAGGGAGGATTAGCTTAGACAATAGAAAAAGCTTTCTACCTATGGGCTAGTGACGCTCTGGAATAGGCTTCCAAGGGAGATTGTGGAATCCCTGTTATTGGAGGTTTATAAAACAGGTTGGACAAACTCCTATCAGGGATTCATAGATTCATAGATTCTAGGACTGGAAGGGACCTCGAGAGGT
>NW_020671775.1:0-5542 GCF_002925995.2 Terrapene triunguis | reverse complement strand
CCTTGATCAATACAGATTTTTAAATGTATGGGAAAAGTCTCCAATAACGTAGGGCCTTATGTTATCCTGAAAAAATGGTACGCACAGATTATGAGAATGTAAGAATGGCTATGCTGGGTCAGACAATGGTCCATCTAGCACTGTATCCGCTCTTCTGACAGTGGCCAGTGCCAGATGCTTCAAAAGGAATGAACAAAACAGGGCAATCATCAGTGATCCATCCGCTGTCATCCAGTCCCAGCATCTGGCAGTCAGAGGCCTAAGGAAATCCAGAGCATGGGGTTGCATCCCTGACCATCTTGGCTAATAGGTTCATCAATGGCTATCCTCCATGAGGTGTCTGACAGATTTACTATGAGGCCTTATTCTCAAAGGGCAACATAAAGGGCTCTTAGTGTAAATGTGTATCTGGTCTGCCAGGAAGGGGGATCACTCTGCCATTGCTGTGTCTTAGCACTGATCTACACGGGGGGGCCGGGGGGGAATCGATCTAAGTTACGCAACTTCAGCTACGTGAATAACGTAGCTGAAGTCAACGTACTTAGATCGACTTACCGTGGTGTCTCCACCGCGGTGAGTTGACCGCTGCTGCTCCCCCGTCGACTCTGCCTGCGCCTCTTGCAGCGCTGGAGTGCAGGAATTGACAGGAGATCGCTCAGGGGTCGATTTATCGCCCCAATCAATCCCCGCTGGATCAATCGCTGCCCGCCCATCCGGCGGGTAGTGTAGACATACCCTTAGAGTGCTGAAAAGATATTCAACGGGGTGGAATAGAAATACTCATATGTTTTGTGTATTTTGATGAATATACCAACTGAATGATGATGAAGCAAAGTTATGGAGAACTATAGGAGGCTCTTTTGGAAAGAAGTGTTTGTCTACATGGGGAGTCACAGGGAAGTTACTGTGAAATAGCTAGTGTGTAAATTTAAAGCATAATAGCTATTCCCCACTAACTAGAGAGCTAGTGCAGAATAGATCTTCAGCAATTGTTATTCCAGGCTCTTTCCACATGTAGAAAACCACAAGAATTAATTTAGACTGAAAAAAAGGTCATAATTGTATAGTAGCATTGTAGATTTTAGACCTCCATTTCTTCTTGCTTTTTCATTATTTTTTTTATTTGTCTTTCTAATTTAAAAGTCTGTCTGCAATCCTTTCAGTTTCAAGGAGTTCCTTTCCATGTGTGGATTTTTCTCTTTACTGTGTTTTTGCTATTTTATTCTCCTCAATGTACATTTGTTTGTATGTCTAAACCTCTCAAACAAAAGGGGAGCTGACACTTCTGGACTAGACACTATGGGCCAAATTACCAGAAAAGTGCACATGCAGTTGCAGTTACTATAACTACTTGCAAACTAGATGTTTTTGTGCACAGAAGTACCTATTTAAGCATCTAAACAACTATCCTTTGCTTAGCATTTGAAAATTTTCTTTTGGTGTGCATAATCACAATAACGGAGCATGCATTTTTGTGTGCACTTTAATGTACATACACACCTGAAAATTTGGTCTTGTACTTCTTACCTGCTCACAGTTATAAGGAATAAAGTGGCAATGCAGGATATACTTACTATTTGATGGATGGTAAGAGGTGGTAACTCCTCATAACCACCTAAACAGGTTCATTTTCTTTCCCCATAGAAAGATTAAAAAGTAAATCTCTTTAAATTTGTAAAGAGGAAGGATGGTGTTGTGTTGAAGACACTGGAATAGGACTCAGGAGACCTGGACACAATAGGGAGCTCAGGGCAAGTCACTAAATCTCTCTGTGGCTTAGTTCCCCTATCTGTACAGTAGAGATATTTATACAGTCCTTCTCCTACCCTTTGTCTGTCTTGTATTTAGGTTATAAATTCTTTGAGGCAAGGCGTGTCTTTTACTCTGTGTTTCTATAGTGCCAGCGCAATGTGGCTCTAATCTCAGGAGGGGTCTTTAGGTGCTATCATAATACAAATAATAATATTGTATTGAGTAAAACATGGGCTATGGCTGTAAGACAATGAAGTTCTTTGTCTTTTCCACTCACTGCAGTCATGCCAATTGTAAAATGCTCCCCGGAACATGGATAATATATACTCTCAGCCTTTGCAGAATGGAAACAGCAGGGAATTGAATTCTATCTGTTATTGGAAGAAATTAGTGTGTAGGGTATGCCCTGATGTTAGATACTAGGGGAGTGTTTTTAATTAAAAACAAGTTTTTATGAAGCTTAGTTATAAGTCATTAAGGCTATTGAATACACATTTTTATTACCTCCTGCTAGAGAACAAAATGTGATAACCTTTCATTAATTGGCAGCAAGTGCAACTGCACAATGACAATATTGGAAAAATTCATTTCTTTTCACTTTTATTTTAGCAAGCTTCGCAGAGATTATCCTTCAAAAATCCTGCTAAATCTCTGCACTGCACTGCTGATGCTAAACCTGGTATTCCTGGTCAATTCCTGGCTGTCGTCATTTAACAACCATGGCCTGTGTATCACAGTGGCTGTGTTCCTTCATTATTTTCTGCTTGCAGCCTTCACGTGGATGGGCCTGGAATCTCTTCACATGTACTTTGCTTTCATCAAAGTCTTCAGTATATACATTCCACACTATATACTGAAATTCTGCATTGCTGGGTGGGGTAAGTAAGCAGCTTGTCTCTCTTGATATCTGTGCATGGTATACTGCTCTAATGTAGGCTTTCCTCACGTGAAAAATGCACTGCACCCGTACAGGAAAGATTCCTTAGCGCAGACAGGTCCTGCTGACAGCTACTCCTGGACATGGGAGTGTAGCAGATGGTCCTTGCTGCTCCTCTTGTGCACACGCATACGGGCATGTGGCTCTGTACTGTGCCTGCAAGGCAGTATCTGTACTCAAAGGCTTCATGGGTCGGCATCACCCAGCCCTGCTTTGCTGGAGCAAGACTGTTATTGGACCCCTCCATGGATATACGAAGAGAGACGGGACTTAATGAGCTTCTTTCCCAACCTCTTGTGCGCCTGCACAGGGATCACTCACAATGAGGGGTCCTAGTGATTCTGTGCATGCCAGCTGCCTGAATGAAGGCAGCATGGGGGCAGAACCATGGCCAGTCTCCATCCTGTGGCCAGGTAGAGGGGGATCACTCTCTCCATCTCCAAGGACAGTGTCCTGTAGCTGCCACTCCAACATGCACTTCCAGGGAGCCCTGTGAGTGAACACTAGGTCTCACTTAGAATATTTTTGGGAGACTCCGGCAGCAGCATGGCCCCATCCACTCTCCCTCCAAACAACTGGGTACCAAAGGCATCATGTAGCCATTAGTAGGGAAGACTGGCAGAAAGCGGCTAACAAGCAGGTTTGTATTAAAAAAGGGCAGAATTTGATGCAATGACTGTAGTTCTGTTGAGCTGCCTGGATAGTTGCTAAACTCAGTGACTATTTTTAAATACCACAGGTACATCACCATCTCCGTCATTAGATTTTGCACACAACTACGCTGATTATTAGCCTTACAAGAACTCTTGTTTAGGCACAGCTCTTAGCAGTGGTGATGTCTGTAACAATCCTTCTGGCAAACAACAAAAAACAGGAGATGAAAGGAACATGGTAAACAGGAAAGGACTGGCACTGAAGATTTGTGAACAAGTACTGTTTGAAAAATGTCAGCCTCATTAGACTGTTACACAGGGTGCTACTACCAATTTGTCTTTTGCCATTCTAAGATTTTTCTAATAATCAGTAGGGGTTGTGTCTGAGCTATTGTTTTAGAGTGGATCCCTTCTGGAGATGTTTGAGAACTCAAACATTTTGCAAACAAAGATATTTTATGCCTACTCATCTGCAGTTTACATAAATAAAGGGACAATCCTGCTCTGCTGCACAAGATTTCAGCAGAGCCTTCAGGTGTGTTATTGAGAAGAGACCTTGACCTACACATCTGTATCATTGCTGTAATTATTAATCATGGACTCTCACACCCAGAAGAGATTAGGAGATTGGATGTCTCCCACTTCCAGATTTCCTGGGGTTTTTTTTGGCTTAAAATCTCTCTCTCTCTTATCTCCCCTGCTATTAGGGATACCAGCTGTTGTAGTTGCTACTCTCCTCATTATAAATGTGGACTTTTATGGCAACGGATCAGTTTCTAAAAATCAGAACCCATTCACTTTTTTGTAAGTATATTTGAAGGAATTGGTCCAACATCTTGTCTCCTTTTATTTCTTCTAGTTCATGCTAATCTCCTTCTCTTTACTTTGCTACTTTGAGTGTCAATTCCTCTTTCTTTGTGGAGAATCTCTTTGCTTCTGGAACACATTAACATAATCTCATAGACTCTTAAAGCCAGAAAAGACCATCATGACCATGTAGTCTGACCTTCTGCGCATTGCAGGCTGAGGTCACAGAACCTCACCCACCCACTCCTGTAATAGAGGACCCTTAACTTTTGGCTGAATTACTGAAGTCCTCAAATCATGATTTAAAGACTTTAAGTTACAGAGAATCCACCATTTACACTATTTGAAACCTGGAAATGACCCTTGCCCCATGCTGCAGAGGAAGGCAAAACAACCCCATGATCTCTGCCAATCTGACCCAGAGAAAAATCCTTCCCGACCCAAAATATAGCAATCAGTTGGATTTGAGTATGTTGGCATGACCCAACAGCCAGACACTTGGGAAAGAATTCTCTGTAGTAACTCAGAGTCCTCCCCCTCTAGTGTCCCATCGCCTGCCATTGGGGGTTTTTGCTACTAGCAGTTGCAGATTGCCTACAATGGCATGTAGCCAGTCTCATCATATCATCCCCTCCATAAAACTTGTCAAGATCAGTCTTGAAGCCAATTAGGTTTTTTTGTCCCCAGTTGTCCTCTTGGAAGGCTGATTGGAGGAAATCAAGACATCAAACCTATTCCATGTGTTCAGTGAAGTCTCTATAAAAATAATTTGGTCCGGTGTTCCACATGCTTATGTTAATTCCCCAGGTTTTTGAACTTCTCATTCCTGTATCTCCTTTGTCATTATCAAACCTCTCGTAATTTTGAATTCTTCCGTTAGATCACATCAACCTTTCTACTTTTCCAGTGAGAATAAGCTACTCTTTTAGCCTTTCTTCTGAAATAGTGTTTACATGAGGAATACTCCCACTTGCTTTTTGCCATGCTCGATCTAGGATGGTACCATTCCAGTAATAATAAATTGTGTATTTACAATCTGACCAGATGGGGGCAGCACATAGCTATGGCATCTCATGAGCAGAACAGGGAGGGAATTATATATCAGAGGCACTATTACTACCACACTGGAGCAAGGGGGAAGCAGGACTCTGCTAGTGACACATCATCTGAGGAAATTCTAACCAATGCCCATCCATGTGCTGTATTGATGACAGAATAGCTCCCTAATTAGTTATTTTCAACTTTCTATGTTCTTCCCCTTTCCTGTAGTTGCTGGATTCAAGATGATGTTGTCTTTTACATCTCCGTTGTTGCCTATTTCTGCTTAATATTTCTGATTAACATAATGATGTTCATCAATGTTCTTCTTCAAATTCGTATTGTGAAATCAAAG
>NW_020671774.1:0-1138 GCF_002925995.2 Terrapene triunguis | reverse complement strand
GGGTTGTCTGTAAGCGAGGACTGGCCTGCCTCCCAAGGTCTGTGAGACTGAAGGATTGTTTTCCAGGATAGGTTGTAGACCGTTGATAATATGCTGGAGAGGTTTAAGCTGGGGGCTGTACGTGATGGCCAGTGGTGTTCTGTTATTTTCCTGGTTGGGCCTGTCCTGTAGTAGGTGATTTCTGGGTACCCGTCTTGCTCTGTCAATCTGTTTCCTCACTTCCCCAGGTGGGTATTGTAGTTTTAAGAATGCTTGATAAAGATCTTGTAGGGGTTTGTCTCTGTCTGAGGGATTGGAGCAAATTCGGTTGTATCTTAGGGCTTGGCTGTAGACAATGGATCGTGTGATGTGTCCTGAATGGAAGCTGGAGGCATGTAGGTAAGTATAGTGGTCAGTAGGTTTCCGGTATTTATGTTTAAGTGTTTATGTGACCATCACTTATTTGCACTGTAGTGTCCAGGAAGTGGATCTCTTGTGTGGACTGGTCCAGGCTGAGGTTGATGGTGGGGTGGAAATTGTTGAAATCCAGGTGGAATTCTTCAAGGGCCTCCTTTCCATGGGTCCATATGATGAAGATGTCATCAATGTAGCACAAGTAGAGGAGGGCGCTAGGGGACGAGAGCTGAGGAAGCGTTGTTCTAAGTCAGCCATAAAAATGTTGGCATACTGTGAGGCCATGCGGGTACCCATAGCAGTGCCACTGACTTGAAGGTATAAGACGTCCCCAAATCTGAAATGGTTGTGGGTGAGGACAAAGTCACAAAGCTCCACCACCAGGCGTGCTGTGGCCTCATCAGGATACCGTTCCTGACAGCTTGTAGTCCACCCTCATGTGGAATATTGGTGTAAAGCGCTTGTACATCCATGGTGGCCGGGATGGTGTTTTCAGGAAGATCACCAATGCATTGTAGTTTCCTCAAGAAGTTGGTGGTGTCTTGAAGATAGCTGGGAGTGCTGGTAGCGTAGGGTCTGAGGCAGTGATGAGCTGCCAAAATCTTAACAACAGGTTCCCTACTGGGTCGTCGGTGGCACTTCGAAGTGCCGCCAAAGACCCGGAGCGAGTGAAGGACCCGCCGCCGATGTGCCACCGAAGACTTGGAGCACCGCCCAGTGAGTACAAGCCCCACGTGTTTTTTTA
>NW_020671773.1:0-1393 GCF_002925995.2 Terrapene triunguis | reverse complement strand
GGATACAGAGTGTCACAGATAGTCAATCCGGCAGAGGAGGTGGGCAGAGAGAGCCTGGAGGGAGAAGTGTCCGGCCACCTCCTCTCTTCCCCTCTCTGGGGTCCTGGGATGAGCCAGTGGCCGAACTGGCGTGGGGCCCAGGGCCTCGGGCCTACTGCCTTTCTTAGCTGCCAGCCCCATTTGTGGGAGCACTGGCATGATCTCCTGGGCCGGGGACTAAGGGGCAGAGCTGCCAGCCCAGCCCTTCAGACACAAGAGGTTGACCTGATGGCGGCAATTCTTTCTGGACGAAATGGAGCCAGCGGGGCCCGTGCTCCCCAGCAGGCGAAGCCACACAAGAAGGCTTAAGACTCGGGCTGCAGCAGAAGTTGGGGAGGCTTGAGTCAACACCTCCAGTTAGTGCTGAGGCTTAAACGTTGGCCTCTTCAGTGCCAGGTCAGGGATTGCTGGACCCCGTCTGCCTACGGCTCAGCAGCAGCGCCCCACCCCCGCTAAGGCCAGAAGGGGGCACCCAGCGAGGCACAAAAGCAGCAGCCGCAGAAGACTTGTACCAGGCCTCAGCCATTCGAAGGCAACATTGGTTTCTTTTTCTCCTTCCCCTTTTTTCCTTAATTCTCTAGAGGGGAAAGCATGTCTCCCCGCTCCACTGAGACAGAATGCAGAGGCTTCTACTGACTGGTAGCCATATGCACCTTTCAGCCCTGGTCTTAGGCTCCATTTGGCCACACTCAAGTGGCTGCCTCTTCTGTACAAGCCACAATGGCAGGCAGGGAGCAGCTAAAGTGACACTTGTGGGATCTGCACCCACAACATTTGAATGATTAGCCTGCCTCATTCCACACCCTGCCTTTTAGAAGGCTAATATGCTATCCATTACACCACAGAACTCTTGGTTCAATGAAATATCTCTCTTCTGTCTACTTTGCAACACTGCAATTGCTGTGGTAAAAGCAGGGGAAGAGCTGAGGAAAACACTGCTCTGGCTGGGAATCAAACCCAGATCAACTGCTTAAAAAAACAGCCATGTCAAGCACCACACCACCAACACTCCTTTGCCAAAAGCCCTTGAGATCCAAGAACATGTATTACCTAGAACCTTCCTTCAGCCAGAGTGCAGCCAAAGAGACACTGGCCAGGTTCAGACATCTATTCTGCTGGTTTATTCACTTCCCCCGTGAGGCCGGGGGCAAGTCCCACTGGAGAGGTTCTGGCAGCTGGTTCCGAGCATCCAGCATAGCATGGCTGCTGCCTGCTGCGGGGACAGTCTCAGGTGTACACTTTCACTGGGCACTACCCCAGCCAAATCCAAACAGATAGCTACCGGTCAGTCGGGAATCAATTTGGAATGGGCAAATCTACTGTGGGGGCTGCTGTGATCCAAGTTGCCAGGGCA
>NW_020671772.1:0-1756 GCF_002925995.2 Terrapene triunguis | reverse complement strand
TCTGTTCATGCAAAAAGGACCAGGAAAGTAAGAGGGTAAAAAAATAAACCCCCTAACAGTCTTTCCCTCTTTCCCCAAGAAGGCCAACATTTTATTTAAAAACTCCACATCGGAGGCAGGAGCTGGTGGGAACTGGCTCCCAGTGGCTATTAGCTTCCATGCACCATCTTCTACTGCTATCTCGCTTGGAACCTGTAAAAGGTCCACAGCCACTGGCAGCTCACACAGTACTGCGAAAGCCTCCTCCATCCAACATGGACAGTGGGCCCCCTCCGGCTAACCTACCTCTGCTCAGCACATCTGAGAGTGAGTCTGAGGAGGAAGACACTACCATGGTGTATACTAGAATGGAGACATGATTTCAGTCTCCATCAGCTGAACCAAGGGAGAGCGCCACTTCTTCAGCCCTAAACCCCATGGCGGAAGTATTTAGGCCCATTGCTGGCACACCTGTGCCACCAAAGAGACCACCCTGTGATGACACATCTAGGTTATTGGACAGTGGAGACATACAGGTAGAAGGTGTCCCAGATGCCTTGGACATCCCACTGTTAGAATGACAGATGCAGGGTCCTATGCCCATAGCTGAGGGATCCTCAAAGGAACCCTCACTATCCCTTGCCCAAGAAGATGTCCCCCACCACCCCTGCAATGCCCACTCTCAATAGGAGGGACAGGGTTATAAGGCCAGTAAGTCGGTTAACTTATGATGCACCTGGGATGGCTAGTGAAGAACCAATACACTTAGTTCGGCATGTGGAAGCCATAGTGGGTTTCCTGAGGCCCTTTGGGGGGAACTAATGAATTTGGTATAATATGGAGAGTGATTTCTCTGGACGACAAATTCTTGGCTGGGGGGAGGATGTAAACAGAGTCTGAATGAGCTCTCCCCTGACATCTAGTGTTGAGCTGTGGAAAAAGAATTCAGAAGCTGATCTTGTTTGCATGGACACACCCACCCTGCGTAGGTGCTCAGCATGATGGGACTGCTTGCCCAAATGATCACTTGTGGCTGCTGTTGGATCCCCAGTCTCCTTGTTATTGGGGCAGGAGTAATAAAGGGTTGTTATCTTTGTTGTGTGAACCGAGGGCAGCAGAACTGTACCTGGCATATCCCAATGGAGGGACTCACCCTCAACTGAACAGCACTTGCTAGGCAGGGGACATGGGTTCCAAAACCCAATGACTTGAGGGATGGTGGTGTGGGCCCCATTTAAGGGTCTTAGATACCATTTGACCCCTTCTCTCTCCATGGTATAATCAAAGAGCTAATTTAGACTTAATTGGGAGCCTTGTTTCCTACTGCAGAGCTGAAATCACTGATACTTAAGTATTATACCTACTTTGGGACAGAGTCTCTATTGTAATAGACTGCCCAGTGTATACCAGCAGTGAGGTTTCCCCAATAACAGGTGAAATCCCTGAGAGCTGTGTTAAGGGGTTTGGGGGGCTGAAGCTAAAATACAGGCAGGGGCTGATCAGAAACAGCCAAATAAAAAAGAGTCCCATTCAATTACATTGTGTAATGGCAGACAGCTAAATTTTTTTAAGTGCTTATATACCAATGCTAGAAGTCTAAATAATAAAATAGGTGAACTAGAGTGCCTTGTCTTAAATGAGGATATTGATATAATAGGCATCACAGAAACTTGGTGGAATGAGGATAATCAATGAGATACAGTAATAGGGTACAAAATATATCAAAAGGACAACTACCTGAAGGGGGGTTCCAAAGAGGATGGAGCTCGGCTGTTCT
>NW_020671771.1:0-2851 GCF_002925995.2 Terrapene triunguis | reverse complement strand
GATCTCACAGTGCTCCTTGGTGGCCCTCAGTCCAGCTTGATTAGCTGTTCATTCTGCTTGTTCTGAGGTTTGGAAGTACTGTACCCTACTTGTCTAATACTCATAATTTTCTCTGTTGGCCTGATGCCTCAAATGTATGTATGTTCTGTGCAGAGAGCCAAGATCAGTCTACACTTAGGAAATCCTATGGTTGTCATCGTGAGAACTACCTGGAAGCCAGGGGACTGCCAGGTTATTTAATTCAGCCCAGGGGCAGAATCTGCAGTAGAAATTACCCAGGGAATCCTAATGTATCCTCAACCTTCTTATCTTGCAAGTGACCTTCCCAAGGATTGCTTGATAGAAATGGACTAAACTGGTTCAGAAAGCTTTGCACACCTCAGACTATTTAGGGCCTAATCCACAAGAGAGGTGAGTATGTCAGTGCTCATGCTCCATCTCTATGCAGCCTGTGTGGTCAGGCTACAAATGCAACAAGTAGAGAAAGTGGGCACAGAGAGAGGTGCAAACCATTAATGGTTTCCCCATTGTCTCAGAAGCCAATATTACATAATGTCTTTGGGTGTCTCTACACTAGCTATGCCATTGTAGCTATGCTGGCGTAACCTTGTTGTGTAGCACAGCCTACACCAATGGAAGGGTTTTTTTCTATCAGTGTCGGAACACCACCTCTCTGTGTGATGGAAGCTAAGTTTATGGCAGGGCTGCCCAGAGGGGGGGGCAAGTGGGGCAATTCGCCCCAGGCCCCGGGCCCCACAGGGGCCCCTATGAGAGTTTTTTGGGGCTCCTGGAACAGGGTCCTTCACTCGCTCCGGGGGCCCCAGAAAACTCTTGCGGGGCCCGGGCCCCCAGAGCTTCTTCCGCTCCGGGTCTTCGGGGGCAATTCGGCGGCGGGGTCCTTTCGCTCCAGGACCCACCGCCGCAGTGTCCCGATGACCCGCGGCAGGGGTCCTTCCGCCCCGTGACCTGCCGCCAAAGTGCCGGGTCTTCGGCGTCAAGGGACCCCAGGCCCCCTGAATCCTCTGGGCAGCCCTGGTTTATGGATGCATTCTTCCGTTGACCTAGCTGTGTCTACACCAGGGTGGCTGTTACAGCTACGTCACTCCAGGGAGTGGATTTTTCATATCCCTCACTGAAGTAGCTAGTTGATCTAGATTTTAAGTGTAGGCCAGGCCTATATTGTCACTGGAGATGGGCTGATGAGGAGAGACTTAGATTTTGAGGTTGTGAAACCTCATCATTTGGGTTATGGTGATATTAGAAACAAACTCAAACACTGGGATGGTTCAGCTGCAGGGATGATTTTATTTGAAACACCAATGTTGGAGGAAAGGAGGGAGTTCATCAAAAAGGTTCCAATTTGGCCCACCTGTAATTGTAACAATTTCTGTTTTTCTACCTCACCCCTCCCACCCAAATCTCCTCCTTCCTGGGCTTGGCAAAAAACTGGATGGAGCCATAGTTAATCCCCAATGATTGTGAGCCAGTGTAAATGCCAAAAGTGTGCCAAATATTATGGGCCAGAGTTTCAAATGAGCTCAATATCCATAATTGGGGCCAGATCTTCAAAGCAGCTTCGCTCTTGTTTAGGCACCTTAATTAATTTGTGCAATTTTCAAAATAGCTTAGCAGCTCCTGTTGTTTTCAGTGAGCCATTGAAAGTCAATAGCACTCATGCTCTTAAGTCACTTAGGCACCTAAATACCTGTGAGAATCTGGGCCTAACTCCCATTGAAACAGGATGACCTAGGGAATAATAGGCCTATCACCCTGACCTCAATCCTGGGCAAAATCGTAAAGTGGCTGATGCAGGACTCCGCAAATAAAGAATTAAAGAATGTTTATCAATCCCTCCATCCCCCAATCTTTTTCAGAGTTACTGCATCCCAGGGTAGAGTCCCCTATCCCGTAAGCCGACATTCTTTGTTACTAGATGTATATATTTACAGTTAGCCATTTTTAAATGCGTGTTGTTTGCTTTTGCCCAGTTTACCAAGCGGTCCAGACACTCTGTATCAGTGACCTGTGCTCTTCATTATTTACCTCTCCCACAGTCTTTGTGACCTTTGCAAACTTTACCAGGGATGATTTTACGTTTTCTTTCAGGTCATTGATAACAATGTTAAATAACGTAGAGCCAAGACCTGATCCGTGAGGGACCCCACTGGAAACATTCCTGCCCAATGATTATTTCCTCGTTTACAGTTACATTTCAAGACCTGTCAGTTAGTCAGATTTTATTTGTCTTAATATGCACGGTGTTAATTTTGTTTCATTCTTGTTTTCCACTAAACTATCCTGCAGTATCAAATCAAATGTCTTACAGAAGTCTAAGGACATCTCATCAACCCTATTACCTTTATCAACCAAATTTGCAATCTCATTTTTAAAAAAAAGATATCCAGTGAGTTTGACAGGATCTATTTTCTATGAACCCATGTTGATTGCCATTAATTACACTGGTCTACAATTTTTGAGAAGTCGTCTGCTTCAGAGATAAAATGTGCTATCAAACACTGACAAATAAGAGAGCACGACACTGTATGATTTCTAGAGCTGATATAGGGCAATTTGTTCAGCAGAGTGATGTAAGCTTCGTTATGATTGCATCATCCATGACTTCTAGGAAAAACATGATGCAATTCATATCATATATGACGCAATACCAGCTTCAGATAGCATCATTCATTGTTTTGCCTAAAAAGCAAGTACTGTCCAAACCCAGTCATAGATTTATTCATAGATCCAGTCAAAGATGTATTTTAGTCATTTCTGGATTAAATTGAGATCCCTTCCCTTTATACCTCACTTATCCTCCGCCATTCCCAAGTCAAGGGTCGTATATACTGAC
>NW_020671770.1:0-2789 GCF_002925995.2 Terrapene triunguis | reverse complement strand
TTACCCTCTGCTTTGTTTGAATTTGCTGTGGGAGTCAGAGCACATAGGGCCCAAGGACTCTGAGAAGCGGTGGAGGGATTGGGGGAATGGGGAAGGCACTGGGATGTTCCAGAGGGACTGGAGAGAAGCTAGACGAATTGCTGTGGCTTTTATAAGACTTTCTGGTCTAAGGTCCTTAACTGCAAATCTTAGCTCCACCGCTGCCATCTACAGGTGGGAACCGGATTAGCACTCTACTCTAAGGCAGCTAATTCTCTGTTCCACCTGGCCTCACTAGCCAGAAAAGGAAAGCCATCCAGAGGGAAACCAAGGGAATGGATGCGATGGTCGCCTTGAGGAGCTGGCAGGAAGGCAGGTACTTGCCAGAGGCAAGCACAACCGTTCCCGCTCTACGACTAGCCACTCGCAGGGGTAATAATCAGCTCGGGGGGAAATAGACCCTTTCTGAACAGCCGTGCTGGGATTGCACCGGGATCCCTGCGTCCAGACTAAGATTTACGTAGCTTGTAAGCGCCTTGGGGGCAGGGCCTGTCTTTGTTCCGTGGTTGTACAGCACCTGGCACTGTGGAGTCCGGGTCCAGTAGGACTTCTGCCCACTCTGTCTTTGTATTGCAATCGTAATGATCACGGACTGAGGAGGCAAGATTGAAAATGCCTGGCTATGGGCATGGGGGCGTGTGTGGGCCACGCCAACATCCTACGACGATGTGAGCTCTCTGGAGGGACAGGGAAGAGTTCCTGTGACCCAAGGGGAGTGTCGCTAGGGGTGGTGGCATAGAAGTAAGATAGTCGTAGGCTGAAGCTCAGGAGAAGTGTCCTGCCAATGGGATGAATTTAGCTGGCAACTGGTTTCCCGAAGGGAAGAGATGGTAATCCCACCTTTTGGGCTATTTAAAAGCAGACTGGGCAAACGCTAGGCAGTGTCTCACAGGCAGCCCTGCACTGCCTGGCAGGGATTGCATGCAGATCTCCTAACACTATTCTGGCTCTGAGCTCTGTTGTTCTAGGAAATACATAATGTGAAACCATGGGAATGGGCTTTATGATGCTGGCATATTAATATTGGCCTGTTTTTTTCATGAATATTTTACACCAGGCATCATTCCAATAACAAATGAGCATGAACAGCCCAGCTCCCATTAACAACATGGCAACAAAGTGTTGCCCGATTCTTTCGTGGTTAGTGATTATTAGTTATTCCTAATTAATTCGGATTGGAAGAGCTGGGGGATTGTAGGGTTCTAATCCAAGAATCCGGCACAACAGAATGAAGGATATTAAATGCAATGTCTAGCTGGGAATCCCAGTGTGCACCGTGAAGACACTTTCTGAGGGGAAAGCAAAACTCTGCCATTTTATTAGCACAATTAAGACATCAAAGCTCGGAACCATATACAGCTATAGCAGTAATACAAAGTGAATGTTCTCTTGCACCATTCCTCACACACATACGCACACCCATTCCTGGGGATGTGGGGTAAGAGACAAAGATACAGCCCTGTCCTGGCATACCAAATGAATCCGCTGGTCCAGATCAAGGCAAAGCAACCCTTCTTACGTGGAACCCTGGTCTAGTATAGATCGAGTTCCTTGAGTCTGTCGCTACAAGGCCGTTTTCTGATCCTTTCATCATTCTCATGGCTCTTCTCTGAACCCGCTGCAATTTATCCACATCCTCCTTCAATTGTGGGCACCAGAACTGGACCCAGGATTCCAGCAGTGGTTGCACCAGTGCCAGATACAGGGGTAAAATCCCCTCCCTGCTCTATTTGCGAGTCCCCTGTTTGTGCAGCCCAGGATCGCATTCGCTCTTTTGGCCACAGTGCTGCATGGGGAGCTTGTGTTTAGCTGATTATTCCTGTGTGAATGCTGCTGGGGTTGTGTTGTAGCATTAATTCTGTGTTAGGGCTCCTAGCTCCTTGGGTGGGGTCTTTTAAATTTAGTATTTCAATTGAAACAAATACAATAGATAAAATAAAATGGGGATAACGCTTATCTACCACCGGGGGTGGGGTGGGGGAAGGGTTGTGAGCTTTAATTAATGTATTACGGGAGAGATCATTGCAAGGCATATTGAGATGCTAGCCTAGGATGAAAGGCACCACATAAGGCAAAACCCAGTTCTAGCAATAACAATGATTAATAACCTAATGTAGCAAGCCCAGGTCAGCTCTTAGCAGCAGCCCAGTGACATCAAACCTGCGTGCTTTATGAAATGGTCAGGAGCAGCCCAAACCAATGCCTCCAACACAATGTGCATTTCAACTATCCCAGGGATTAGTATAAACAGGGAGTCACATGGAATACTCCAATGGATTGATGTGCTGAGGAAGGCCTGGTGCTTTTTTAGACGATGCTTGGCCAGATGGTAAATCCCTGGCCTCCAGTTTACCTTCTGACCTAATGTGAGCTACTCCCATTGCCTTTAAACCGGGTTAGAGAAGGATTTGGTGTAAGACGCTTTGCTCCAGCCTGAAAGGAAAAGGAGAGGGCGAAGACAAGCTGAGAAATAAAGACCGTTGCAGCTAGTCCATGCAGACGCAGTCACGGGTTTGCTGTCCAGGTGCGATCTAGGAGTTGAGGCTCAAAAGTAGCTGTGAGGAGACAAAGGTTCTGTTCCCGTCTCTGCCGGTGACCTTCGGGCCGACCTTGTGCCTCTGTCCGAGGCCTTGTCTACACGCAGTAGTTAGGATCTAGGACTGGAAGGGAATGCCTGGGCCATTAAGTCCAGTCTCTGCTAATGCAGCCTTCCCCGTCATATCATCCTGTTCATAAACTTAGCACGCTCT
>NW_020671769.1:0-1590 GCF_002925995.2 Terrapene triunguis | reverse complement strand
GGTGATTCTAACCCACAAGTCTCAGCACATCATGATAGTCCAAAAAAGGCACCCTACCAAGTACGGTGTATTCTAGCCACCTGTTTAAGAAGTTTATCACCCATTCAGGGAGTAGAAGCAGCGCCATGTGTGGTAGACACTCAAGCCACCCAACACTGTTCTTCCAAACCAGTGGTTCCCCACGCTGTGGCCTGCTGTACATCACACAACCCAGAGCGCTTGCTGGGGGTGCGTGGAGAGCTGGCTGCCCACAAGGTGCTGGCTCACACAGCTAAATTGGATAAGATGATGAAAGAGCCATTCCTCAGACTTTAAGGCCAGAAAGGAGCATCATGATCATCTAGTTTCACCTGCTCAGTATAGGCCACAGAAACCCACCCATCCTCTCCTGTGGTAGGCCCCTAATCCTGCAATTTCATGTGCTGGTTCCTTTAATATTCCTGGATGGAGATTTTCCAGGCCCCCCAATTTGATCGCATAAAGCACTTTTCCTATGAATTGCTAGAGTTGTCACTGAAACTAGCAGGAGAGGGGGTCCCTGAGCCCCATCTCTCAGACAGGCGGTTCCCTGCTATGGTGACGTTTGAGGACACCCCCCCCACCACCACCCATGGCAAACAGTTCAACACAACCACGTTCCCAAAAGTCACAAGTAGTTTGGAAAACATGCAACAGACATGATTCATAGCCAGTCCTTCCAGCCAGCCTCAGGAGTGAACGAGAAGGGACAGGGGAGCCAAGTCCCCCTCTGGGGCTTTAGTGAGATGTTGCTATGACCAGAGAGAAGGAAAAGGACTAAACCAAGCAGATATGAGAAATAACAGAGCTGATGATGCATTTGTCCAATTCAATATGCCCCGCAGGGGAAGTTACCAAGAGAGCTGCGGGGGGGGGTTGTACCCAAGGTGTATTATTATTATTAAATTGCATACCCTACACACCCCCTGAATGAGGTCAGCATTCCCACGGTACGGGCACAGGAATGGCAGAACAGAGGTAAAGCACCCATAGCCGAGCATTCTTGGCGCAGACTGTGCCTCTAATAGTTGCTTTTGACGTAGAACTGTTTAACCCTTTCACTGCTGCTCCCCCTGTTCACCGAAATCAAGGGAATACCACAGTGTTCTACCGACAGCATTCGCAAGTAGTCCCTTGGCAAGAGCATTATTCCTCCTAGCCAGATGCAGGTCATGAGAGCACTCCTTGTCTGAAGTCTGCTCTGGCCCAGCCTCACTGCCTTACACTCACTATTTAAGCATTGGGGTTTTTTGCAACCAGAGACCAGTCTCCGCCCCCCAGTAATGCTAGGTTAGCCTGCCAGTAGAGGAATACGTAACAAGAAGTTTTATTTCAAGATCTTTGATGTTAGAAAACCCTGAAGTTCTTGCTATTACAAATAAGCCATACTCAGCACCACCATGCTAATATAACCCATCTACGACAGTAGGATTTCAGGGGATCCACCCATATAATGAGCCCAGGACTCCCAGGTTCTGTTCCCAGCTCTCCCATCCACTTGGAAGTCACTCTATGCCTCAGGTCTAAGGAATGCCTGGCCATGGTGTGGGCCCTTAAGAAACTAGAGCCATA
>NW_020671768.1:0-1051 GCF_002925995.2 Terrapene triunguis | reverse complement strand
GGATCTCGTGGTGCCAGTTTTTTATGCCCTGGTGCCTCCCATGATGAGTCTGATCATTTATAGTATGAGGAACAAGGATATCAAATCTGCCCTGTGGGAAATGATTGGGTTACGGCTATTCTCCAATAAATAAAATGGCCAACTTTCTCCCATTACCATCGTCTCATTCTGTCTTTCTTTATAAATATAATCTACTCTTGACATTATTGTCTCCATGAGAACATAACGTGGAATCCGTTTTGGCACACTGAGGTATTTACACTGGTAAATATCTAGAAAAATATCTATGCCTATCTTCCCCTGGTTCGTGGTTCCCTAGCAGAGATGGGGCCTCCCTGACTGGACTTAGGCATCTCTCTCTGAGCTAGCACACACGCCTCTCGTTGGCATCTCCCAGCGGCTAGCTCAGGCGCCTCCCTTCCTAGTGTGCTGGAATTTGTGACTCAAATTCTTACGTGTTTGTCTCTTCCTATCTTTTGTATAGGGAACCCGGGGGCGTGACTAAGGCTTTGTGTGACCCTATTGTTCTCCCAGTGATTTTCTAGGTGCCTAAACTTTAGGTGTTGCCGCACTGCGAGTCACGACGCCTGGGACTCTTTATGGATCCAGGCCCCAGGGGTATTTTAGCACCTAGTAGGTTTTTCAAAAGCAACTAGGCATCTACATCCCATTGAAATCTGTTCTCAGTGGTACCAGATGACAGAAGAAGGAGTGATGGTATCAAGTTGCAGGGGGGAGTTTTAGGTTGGATATTAGGAAAAACTTTTTCACATGGAGGTTGGTGAAGCACTGGAAGGGGTTGGTGAAGCACTGGAATGTCATATGTAAGACACGGGAGGTAATTGTCCCGCTCTACTTGGCACTGCTGAGTCCTCAACTGGAGTATTGTGCCCTGTTCTGGGTGCCACTCTTTAAGAAAGATGTGGACAGATTGGCGAGAGTTCAGAGGAGACCAACAAAAATGATCAAAGGTTTAGAAAACCTGACCTGTAAGGAACAGTGGAAAAAAAACAGCATGCAGAGGAATGGGGTTTGATCTGGAAAAGAGGAC
>NW_020671767.1:0-1978 GCF_002925995.2 Terrapene triunguis | reverse complement strand
ACATGTTCTGAGGGGCTTCAGGGCGCGCCTAACCTCCGCTGCGGCTACGCCTGGGGAAGGTTAGTCGGAAACCCGCCGAGAGGGAGGAGTTTGGGGGCCTCTTAACAGACACAGGAAACAAGTTGTGGTCAGGGAAAGCTGCAGTTGAAATCGCGGGTGGTGCAGTGAACAAAACTGGTTTTATAAATCAGTTTATGCTCGGAGAATGAAGATACGGGGGTTCGCGTCCTAACTGTACCACCGATTTCCCGTTTGCTCTGGGACGAGCCAGGAAATGGCTCTCTGCCTCAATTTTCTTATATGTAAAATGGAGATTGTAACACTTCTCCTTGTGCCAGGGGGAGTATGGGGATAAATACGCTGCGGCGCTCAGTAGTGACTGGGAAGGGGGTTACATAACTACAGAGGTTGTTTTTAATTGAAT
Source organism: Terrapene triunguis (assembly GCF_002925995.2). Taxonomy (NCBI): domain Eukaryota; kingdom Metazoa; phylum Chordata; order Testudines; family Emydidae; genus Terrapene; species Terrapene triunguis. The sequence goes on along the minus strand of NW_020671767.1, from coordinate 1,554 downwards.
GAAACCTGAAATTGTCCAAGGAGCAGTGCGAGCCTCTAAATTCTCCTTTCAATGTTTCAGACTAAATTATTGACATAATTGTTTCCCTTTGTTTGGCCTGTTATTCTACAACCATTGTTGTCTCCCTCGCTAGACATTACAAGGAAGAGTACCAAGAAGGATTTCAAATGATAATAAACCTTCATCCTTTTTCAGCAGTCCATGCAGCTGTGTTCACAGTCCTTTTCACCATACACGTGGAAGGCATCGTTAATACTATAGGGACTGTTGAGATTTCTTGACGCACTCATATACCCTTGGGATTGGGCATGAACATGTTTATCAGCAATCAATGTCTGGGGCTCTCATAAAACATGTAATGGGATTAGGATCCCAACTCTGTTAACCTCCTTTGAAATGCCCAGCCAGAACTCCTGAAATAATTGTTTTAAATTATTTTCGTCTTTCCTCTGCTGCCTTTGCCGCCAGCCTCAGTTTAAGCGGAGACCTATAGAGCACGGAAGGGTTTCAAAAGACAACCTATGCATCCGATGAAGTGGGCTGTAGCCCATGAAAGCTTATGCTCAAATAAATTCGTTAGTCTCTAAGGTGCCACAAGTACTCCTGTTCTTTTTGCTGATACAGACTAACACGGCTGCTACTCTGAAACCTGTGTTTACATTTTCCTCCAGCAGATGGCGACGCTTTGTCATGTGAAGAGTTCATGGTTCTCAGTATATAGTCTCGAGAATAGTGTCTTGCAATTAAATAGTTTCCAAGCAAATCTACCCCAAAATGCAATTGTCTATACAATAGGAGTATTGCTTTGACTCTGGAAGAGTAACTTCAGTTTTACCCGACCACTCAAAAATGGGTATTTCCAACAGTTCCCCCCTCATTTTAACTCGCCTATTTTACTCCCATTTCTCCATAAATGAGCAATTTAACAGTATATTGTCCGTTTTAAAAGGAAATTTTTCATTCTCATTTTGTCTCAATTTGTATTTTCAACAATAGGTCACTTCATCTACATTATACTCACTTTTAACCCTTGTTTTACTACAAATGATTCACACACACACACACTACACCGATATAGATCATCCCTAACGCCAGGAAAAGAGATGTTAATAGTTTTCTAATTAAAGATCAGGCCCATTATCTTATCCAAGGGCGATGTTTAAATTAGCTCTTTAAATAAAAATTTAACTTTTAGGGGAGTTGTATATTTAAGCAGCGCAAATACTCTCTTTCAAGGCGCTGCTGCCCCGTTTTAATGCCTGTACCATCCCCTACAGCAGGGCTGGGAGGGTTTTTGTACAGCTCTGCTTTGTGGCTCTGTCACTGTGCCAGACGCAGGGCGCAGAGATACACCGCGGTGTCCCCCAGCTCCAGGGCGGCGATGTTCAGAACTGTGGAGCTGTCATCCTGGGAAGAAAACCTCCTCTGGGCGAAACCTGCGGTATCACTGACATAGCTGACTTCCTTTGTTCCTCTCCGGAGGATGTACTGCGGGGCTCGGTTCGGGTACTGACGGTACCAGTAGAGATAGACACCAGCAGTGTACCTGGTTTC
>NW_020671766.1:0-1061 GCF_002925995.2 Terrapene triunguis | reverse complement strand
GAAGGACAGAACAGGTCGTGCTGGTGGGGGAGTGGCATTATATGTGAGTCTTCTTTCTAATGAAGAAAAGAGAAAGTAGCATAAACTCTCACAAATGAAGTGTAAAAATATAATTAGGAAGGCCAAAAAAGAATATGAAGAACAGCTCGCCAAAGACTCAAAAAGTAACAGCAATTTTTTTTTAAGTACATCAGAAGCAGGGAGCCTGCTAAACAACCAGTGGGGCCACTGGACGATCGAGATGCTAAAGGAGCACTCAAGGATGATAAGGCCATTGTGGAGAAATTAAATAAATTCTTTGCATTGGTCTTCACGGTTGAGGATGTGAGGGAGATTCCCAAACCTGAGCCATTCTTTTTAGGTGACAAATGTGAGGAACTGTCCCAGATTGAGGTATCATTAGAGGAGGTTTTGGAACAAATTGATAAACTAAACAGTAACAAATCACCAGCACTGGATGGTATTCACCCAAGAGTTCTGAAGGAACTCAAATTTGAAATTGCAGAACTACTAACTGCAGTCTGTAACCTAGCATTTAAATCAGCTTCTGTACCAAATAACTGGAGGATAGCTAATGTGATGCCAATTTTTAAAAAGGGCTCCAGAGGTGATCCTGGCAATTGCAGGCCTGACTTCAGTACCGGGCAAACTGGTTGAAACTATAGTAAAGAACAAAATTGTCAGACACATAGATGAACATATTTTGTTGGGGAATAGTCAACATGGCTTTTGTAAAGGGAAATCATGCCTCACCAATCTACTAGAATTCTTTGAGGGGGTCAACAAGCATGTGGACAAAGGAGATCCAGTGGATACAGTGTATTTAGACTTTCAGAAAGCATTTGACAAGGTCCCTCACCAAAGGTTCTTAAGCAAAGTAAGCAGTCATGGGATAAGAGGGAAGGTTCTCTCATGGATTGGTAACTGGTTAAAAGACAGGAAACAAAGGGTAGGAATAAATGGTCAGTTTTCAGAATGGAGAGAGGTAAATAGTGGTGTCCCCCAAGGGGTCTGTACTGGGCCCAGTCCTATTTAACAAATTCATAAATGATCTGGAAAAA
>NW_020671765.1:0-1024 GCF_002925995.2 Terrapene triunguis | reverse complement strand
GGTGGTGGTGGGGAGAGCCCAGGGCTGGTGGGCAGCCAAATTTTTTTTGCTTGGGGCGGCAAAAAACCTAGAGCCGGCCCTGCCCAACATTGCACTACACTGACAGCTCTGGCAAAGTGTGGCCCGCTGGGTCGCAACTGGGAGGACACAATGGAAACATGGTTCTTCCATTCTTTCCTTCACAGCCCTCCCATGAGGTTAAGGGGAAATTCCCCCCAGACCCTGCCATTGTGCTCACCTCCGAAAGGTGCTGCAGCTTGTCCGTGGTGGGGGTTTCCATCAGCAGACTCTGCATGATGTCCAGGCTCTCTGCATAGGCCTTGTGCAGAGCCTGCAAGAGGAGGAGGCACCCGTCAGTCATGGGATCTGGGGCTACACCCGTCAGGGGATGATTAGAAGGGTTCTCTGGGTAGCCCTGACAAGTCCCCAAAGACACATCCTGGCCTCTCCCATTCACACCATCCCAGGGACACGTAGCAAGAGTTCATGGCCCGATGCCAGCTGGCTCTTCAATCCTGGCCCTTAGCAGTTCTCTGGACAGGGCCTGGTACCCAGCAGGGTATGGAACAGCCAAACTGCAATGGATGGGAGCCAGGCACCCGGGCAGAGTCCAGGCAGCAAAACACAGAATGAGGAGGGAAGGAGAGGATCTGCCAAGGACGGGTAACACTATCCCCTCTGGAGGGACCTCCCTGACATTCTGTTAACCCCTGGGCATGTTTGCAGGTCTCCTCACCCCTACCCTATTCTCAGCAGCTCTATCACACCAAGGGAGCAGGGGCCACAGGCTGCTCCTGCTGCTGGGACAGAGAAGTGGGATAGTGACCTACCCGGAAGTGACCAGTGTCCTTCCCTGGGACCAAGGTAAAAACGCTGTACAGGACAGCTCACAGGAGGCCTGATTCCATCTCCAGCTCTAGAGGTGGCTTCAATTTGCTGGCAGGAGACAGGAGCCTGTATTAGACTTTGCACCACTGTGGACATGAAACATCAGGGCCAGCACAGGCCAGCAAAAACAGAAACG
>NW_020671764.1:0-1863 GCF_002925995.2 Terrapene triunguis | reverse complement strand
AGAGAGTAGGTTAGAAGGGGATGCTCCTTCCTCCTGTATAAACACACTGTGGGCAGGTCATGTCACTTCACAGGTGCCTTCAAGGCCCTGTTAGAGTGGTCTTTGTTCTCTAGAATCTTACCTCCCTCTCAGAGCCCAGCCTCTTAGTGTATGAAGCCTCCCGGTAACACTCCATGCATACAGCATTCAGCTTCACTACACTCTCTGCCAAGGGGACCAGGTTCAGGATGCTCCCAAATGCCTGCAGCAAAAAGATAGGCTATTTGGTACAGAGATAAGAACTCAGAAGGATCCAGTTACCTATTGCTGAAAGAGAAATTACCTTCCTCTGGAAGGTCCCATCGAGGGCAGCAACGATTACCGTCTTCCCTGCATTGGCCATTGCCTCGCAGAACTCCACAATGTCTGGGAACTAGACGGGCATAAAGAGGACAGCTTCAGCGAGGAGAGTGCAGAGGAAGGAGTATGGGCAGCTTCAAGTGAATTCAGAAGTGTCCCCACAACAGCAGGACAGGGCACCAGCTAGGACACTACAGCAACATTACCTGAGCAAAGGGGGCAAGGAGCGTCTTCACAGTTCAGAAGAAACATGGTAGGTTTAGCTGCCCACAGGACCCGTACCAAGGCTATAAGGAGGGATGGCACTAGAGCACACAAATGTGGCTGGACAAGAACTCTGCACAAGACCATTTTACCCACTGTGTTAACTGGTCTAAGATTCTTCTCTGCACTCCCCATCTTACATGGCACGGGGCCCCTTCAAGGCAAGTTGCTGGTTATTGGACAGGAGACAGCAGCAGACAAGCACTGAGAACTTACAAACTGGCCTTCGTCAATGCCAATCACAGCTGAACCAAGCGCCTCCTGGTGCACGTCTTTGAGATAACAGGCTGAAAGAGCCTCCATGGTATTCCTGCAAGGAAGGGTCAGCACATGAGTGAGTGCCTGGTCAACCATATAGGAGGCAGCTATTAAAAACAAGGGCTCAAGCACAGGTAACAGCTGTTTTGAGACAGGTCATCATTCCTGGGCTAAAAGCTGTGCCACTTAAACACGGTGCAGTTGCCAACCAGCGAGTTGTAAAAAAAAGACATCCCATACCACAGCTAAACAGCAGCTAGCTGAAAGCAGCATTCTATGGAGGGGCACAGGGCTGCAGTCATGCCGAAACACACCATTGAAGGCAGGGCCAATGGACTGTACAGAACAAAGGAGACAACTTCAACTTCAAGCTTGTAAGCCAAGTTCCCTTATTAGAAGCAAACAGTCAAGCTGCAGCAGGCAGATGATTATCCTCCCTGCTAATGGGGGGATATCCATGGCAGCAGCTCACCTGTCATGCGTGGAGACCCCATTGGCGCAGTAACGAGTGTCCTTGGCGTACTTGATCACAAGGCATTTGTACTGGGCAATCTGGAATCTGCGGACCCGGCGCATGAGTTCTGTGCTACAAAAGAGTCACACCATCAACCACAGCCCGCAGAGGGGCGGGCCCATGTGCGGGAATGGATATGACCCCAAGGATGGGTCTAGCACACCGAACACATACCGGGAGCCAACGAGACACCAGTGGCCTCCCCGGGAGGAGCCCTGAGGCCCATGATGCTGTCGGACTATCTGGGTAACACAACAGCAGTGTCTCTCCCCCAGCAAGGGGACTGGTCTCCTAGTCACCGACTCCCCACAAACCAGTAGCAGCAGCTGAGCCCCAGTCACTCCCCTAGTGCCCTGGGGACCCCCCTGGCGGAGCCCCAATCACCCCCCTGGCTGAGCCCCAATCACCCCCCTGGCTGAGCCCCGGGGAGCCCCAGTCACTCCCCTAGTGCCCCGGGGAGCCCCCTGGCTGAGCCCCAGTCACCCCCC
>NW_020671763.1:0-3811 GCF_002925995.2 Terrapene triunguis | reverse complement strand
GTAATACAATGCCCTGTTCTACAGCTTGAGTGTCAATTTGGCAGAGCGTCTATTTTTGAGGGTTTATTCATTTCATTTTTTTGGAGTTTATTTTTAGCAATTTCTGAGTTTTATGTAGTGTCCAAAGAATCAGGGTTTTTCAGGGCCCTCTTTGTATATTCTGTAATGAGTAATGTATGCAATATACATAACGCATCACAGTATGTTATGTAATGCATAATCTCTTTGTAATGTTCCCTAGTGAACTTTAATGTAGTACTGTTTCAAACAGCACTATGGTTAAGTGCATTAGGGAACTTTTAGTGTGCACCAGCAGGGTCTAAACAGACCAATTAATGTATTATGCTCATACAAAGCACACGGGATCTTTATAAAGGAGAAGGCAAAAACACTGCATTTATTGAAAATACAATAGTTAGCATATGCTTTTTAGTCACACACTCACTCACTCCTGTCAGTTGATGTTTATAGTTACCAGTCTGTGTTGTAGCTCAAGTCAGTCTAATGGCCAGTTAGATTGAGCACGAGTGAGGAGCTGGGCTCTTGTTGGTCGCGATCCGATGCTCCGAGGCTTTGCAGGACTGAACCCAGAGTTCCATGGCGAAACATCCCAGCTTTATAGTTGTAAATTCCCATTTGAGTCCATGCATTTACAAACAATCTCTTACAGAACCCTTCGAAGGTACACAGACAGCATTTTATATTCAGCAGAATACACTGTAAACCAAGCCTTGCTAAATCTTATAACTAAAACAATTCACATTGGGGCTTCAGGCCCTCGACATTCCTCTAATCTCCTTAACATAGACACAGTACAAGATCCTGTCTCTTACTTACTAAAACCTTAAAGCAAAGAAAAGAAATGTATATTTAACTAGAGTGCCTAATTTGCAATACATATAGGAAAACCATAGTAGATATTATAACTTATCCTAAAACAAAAGGGTGACCATAATCAGTCATAAGGATTGTTCTGGTCTGTCATTCCTTTCTGCTATTCAAAAAGGGTGGCTGACAGGATAAAATCAAATCATATATTAATTCTCATAGTACAGTTATAAAATCCTGCTCCTACAAATGTGCAACACATTAGTGTGCTTTAGAAATTACACCCCTGTTGTCCTCATTATTGCTCCATGTAGCCGAGCCCTTAAGTAACCATTTCCAGTGTCTTTCCATTGTTTATTGGATAAACACTGATTTCATCACCATCCATTTCATGAAGGGTTTACTCAATATCTTCCCGCCAATATTCGAGCCCAAATCCCCGAGGGACCTTAATCTCATTATCTCTGCTCTCACAGAGCCACTGGCAATGTGCTTCCTCTCCCACCTCTCCATGAAGGTGATATTCTTGGTAGCCATTACCTCAGTTAGCCGGGTCACTGAACTGGCGGCCATGATTGCAGACCTCCCTTACGCTGTATTCCACAAGGACAAAGTGTCCTTACGGCTACACCCTAAATTCCTCCCAAAAGTAGCGTCAAAGTTCCACCTAAATCAGTGCATCTACCTACCTGTTTTCTGCCCCAAACCACATGCCTCCCATGCGGACAGGGTCCTGAACTCCCTTGATGTCTGCTGTGCACTGGCATTTTACCTCCACGGGACTTGCTCCTTTTGCACATCGCCAAAACTATTTGTGGCCATTCCTCACCCATCCAAGGGCCAAGCCCTCTTCTCCTAATGAATCTCCAATTCAGTCTCTGGGTGCATAATGCTACACACAATCCAACATTTCCCCACCTGATGGAGTTACAGCGCACTCTACACAAGCGTAAGCATCCACGTTGGCCTGCCTAATGGACATCTCATGGCACAATCTGTAGTGCAGCTACCTGGCACTCCATCCACATGTTCACGGTCCACTATGCCATAGCACACGCGACAGGTACGGAGGCTGCTGTAGGCCAAGCAGTACTGCAGACTGCACTTCCTCACTGCTCACTAATCACCCATGTATGGCATACGTATAGGGACTATCACTCAAAGAAGAAGAGGAAGTTACTTACCTGTAACTGGAGGTTCTTTGAAATATGTGGTCCCTATTTATATTCCAATACCCACCCTCAAGTCCTCTGCTGCAGACGAGACTGCACAACAGAGGGACCCTGGTGAGGCATCGACTCCCCCGACCTATTATATCCTCGGCTGCGAGCATGAGGGGATGCACTACACGTGTGCAGGTCAACAGACACTGCTGAGAAACACTTCCAGTCTCAGGTGCATGGCTCACATGCACACCAATGTATGGAATATAAATAGGGACCACACATCTTGAAGAACCTCCAGTTACAGGAAGTAACCTCCTTTTTCACCAGGACTAAGATTGTCAAAATATCTGCAAAGTGGCATTTAGTTCAAAACTAACTCTACGGCTGCAGGAAATTCAAATGAGTTATGTCAGAACAGGTTGTTTATAACATGACACTGTTTAAAAAATACGTTCTGCTGTGGAGGCAAATTTTCAGATGTGATTGTTTAGTGTATAAAAATAATTTATCATATAAATGAATGCATACAATTGAGAAGGCTTGTTATGCTCGAAGAGTGCCAACTTGTGAAAGCTGTGCGTGAGAGCACCATGAAGTGGAGATGAGAGCCTGTAGCATTCCTATATTTTATTTTTATTTAGCATAAGACTGATTTACTTATGCAGTTATTTTCAGACAGTACTTGTAGTATCCTTACAAATCCTTTTGTTCAGGCTTTTCCTTTTATGCTGCCACCCTGTGGTTGTTTGTAGTAATTACATGGTTATGTAATGGTCTTAGTGCAAGTGGATAAATAAAGTTGTTGGCATGCTCCCAGCACGCAGCAGCTGGGCGGATGGCTCTCTGGCATTGTCTGTTTTTTGTTTTCACTACATAGATCTCACATTATCTTCTGCAGTATTTTGTTTATTTGTGTACCATCTTTTTGCATAGCAATAACCTACACTCTGGTTTGCCCAAATGTTGGAGCACACCTCAGCTACGTTTTTCAGCCCTGCTGCTTTCTGTCACCTTTGCAGTGCACCAATAGCCTATTGAAACATCCCCTGGCTTATTGCTATTAAAGCTTGGCTTACTTTTGTTTCAATTTAAAAATCCTCTTAAAATCAGCTTTTCCAGGTGCAGCAAATCCTTCCACTGTAAAAATAAAACAAAAAATCCTAGCTCATTGTAGGGGGTAAGAGAGAATTCAGTATCAGAGAGAGTGTGCAAACACCTTTTTGTCACTGTGAATACTGTTCTTATTGTTGCCTTTATAGATAGGTAGATAACTCTGTCTTTTAAAATCTTTTCAGTGCTATGGGTCCCTTCTCATTGTTCCTTTTTTTCATGACTCTGTGTCATTTTGACAGAAGTTTCTGGTCCCAGTGCAACTTTCAACTTGCTTGCTATTATGGGTTCAGTTTTGTAATAAAAGTGAGAGTTGAAAGAAGCTAGAAGGGCACAGACTATTCCCTGAAGGGCATGTGGGTTAATGGGAAAAGGGAAGGGGCATTGTTAACTGCCCCTTTCTCCTCTGCTAGCTCATTTGTCTCTCTGGCTCCCTCTTCCTATGCTGCCTCTGTCCACTTTCCCATAGGCTGCTTTTCTGAGGCAGCTGGGATACTATAACTTTGTTAATAGTACTTAGAGGCTGTGTTAGGAGCTCTAAACCAGCTTCCAATTTAGCCTAGTTCAGTTAAAAGCAGTGCAGTTGCTCCTCAGGCTCCACTTAGTCCTGCTGTTGGGCTGGGAGGGGAAGTAGTTTCCTGTTGAAGTGTTAGAGGAGAATTAGGCTATGTCTACACTACAGAATTAGGTCGGATTTATAGAAGCCG
>NW_020671762.1:0-1725 GCF_002925995.2 Terrapene triunguis | reverse complement strand
AGCCTCAATTGTAAGAATTCAAAACCTCATGTATCATTCTCTGACTGAATAGTCAGAGAGGATGACTCTCATTTTGGTGGGACATATGACTCTTTGGAAGAAGTGTATGGCATCTGATTGCTCTATGCCAGCACCTCCAAGAAGAGGAATCAAGCTGGACAATCAAATGGGGTGGGGGGAGATAGCTCAGTGGTTTGAGCATTGGCCTGCTAAACGCAGGGTTGGGAGTTCAATCCTTGAGGGGACCATTTAGGGAACTGGGGTAAAAATATATCTAGGGATTGGTTCTGCTTTGAGCAGGGGGTTGGACTAGATGACCTTCTGAGGTCCCTTCCAATTCTATGAAGCAGAAATAAGATAAAGTGGCCTGTCTCCTTCAGCACATTGCTTCTCAAAAGCTAAACCTGGAAGGGAGAAGACCAGTCCTAAACCAGCCACCTGCAAGAATTCTGGGTTACATCAAGTACCTTTTTTGGATAGGCACCTTTAACTCTTTTTATTTTCCACCAATTTGGATCACCCACTATTGTATTGGGAAAAAGCCTATAATCATGTCCATCCTTCGATCCTTCTGTGTTTGCAGTGTCATCTCTTACTGTGAGCAGAAACTGAGCTGAAAGCTGCGGCTGAACTGGTGTGTGATAAGTAACACAGTGACTTTCTTTTGGGTGACGAACCAGATCAGCCAGTTGACCACTTCTTGAAACTGAGTCCCTAATAAATAAGGAAGTTTACATGCTTGTGTATGTTCTGTAAAGGTTGTCTCAGAGTTACTGTGTACCTTTGTTTTGGAACAGGTTCCAATCAAGAGTACTACAAGTTACCGTTAACTAAGATTGTAGAATTGTACGTGTGTCTACCATAATAGTTTCATACTGTCTTTCAAGTTCATTTTATGTCCTTAAACAGACAAAAAATGAGACTAAGTATGCAAGTTTATTGTACTGCACTCAGTCTACATAGGCTTCATAAATGTAGGAGCTTATTTTAGGCAGTTAGACATATTAGTTAGATCCTGGGCTAATATTCACTGACAAATAGGTTAAAAGGGCTGACTACCACAGATCTATTGGGAAGGAGACCTTAGTGAATTGGAATGCAAGTAATTTAACAAAATCTTTTGTAATCTAGCTTTGGAGTGTTTTTTCTCCATTATGTTAGCAGCAACACCAGAGCTGATAACTAATTGGCACAAGCCAGGCCCTATTCTGAGGGACATTTAGTCAAAAATAAACAAAGTTACCTTCCCAAGACAAGTATCAGGGGGTAGCCGTGTTAGTCTGTATCTACAAAAACAGCAAGGAGTCTGGTGACACCTTAAAGACTAACAGATTTATTTGGGCATAAGCTCGCTTCCCAAGACAGTAATTGAGTACATGTATTATTTTCTAATGTGTCTGTAATTTGATTCTACAAATTTAAATGGTTATATAGCCACCATTTTTTAAAATTTATGAGGCCAAATCATAGCCCAATACCATTTTTGCCTTCTTATACCCTATAATATTAGGTGCTGTCATTAAGACTATTCAGTAAATTCTATAAAAGCAGAAAGATGGTACAGGTAATCAGTTAAGCATTTGCTTAATGGTTTGTTTTATACCCATCTTTCTTACAATAACCATCCCTGTATAGAATAGGTGTCTGAATCATTGTTTTGCCAGTTTTTTAGCACCATCAAGATTTGGTGGTGATGGGGGACTTCAACTATCCGGATATATGTTG
>NW_020671761.1:0-1250 GCF_002925995.2 Terrapene triunguis | reverse complement strand
TAGAACTAATGTAGGAAGAGAGGATTTCAGCACTACAGGAATGATAAAGAAGAGAGGAAGGTGTTAAGAGTTCCCATTTTAATTCTTACCGGTAGTTTCCTTTTATCTGTTGAAGGGTCAAAAAATCAGGTTTCTAGGGTCATTTTTGTTTATTCTCTTTTCCATCCTAAAACAAAGTTTGTACTGCAGAACAAATGTAGTATGTGTGGTTTTTAAAAAATCGTTATCTTTAAAATATGGTTGTCTTTCTGGTTGGTTGAGAAGCACTTGCTTGGTGAACTGATCTGGACAATGGAGGCAACATTAGAAAGCTCATGATCTGTAGCTGTCAAGTGTGGCTTTGGGGTTTTAATTCAGCCAACTGGTGTCTGTCACGACTGGTAGATCATGGAAACTTCTTACCAGGAGGGTGGGTTTTTTTCACATAATTCTCCTGAACATGTGTTTTCCTGGCAAAGCTACAACTGTAGTTTCCTCTTGATTATGTCATTCCATCAAAGAAGTAATTTGATTTTTCTCACAATTAGTATGAGCTGAAACTAACACTCCTAAATCAAGCTGAGTACTTGGAAAGGAACAAAGGCACCCAAACACCATAACAGCCAGGAAACTGCAATGTAGAAACATGACTTGACATGCAGAAACACCACAATTAGGCCAGGATTTGATTTATGTGCTGTCATATGACAGGCCTTTTCCTAGTAAAATGTATTTGTAATGAAGTATTGGATCCATTGAGTTTAATATCAAAGCTGTTTTAGGTGAACAAATGGCCTCTTGTCACTTCTTTTATAGGCTCACGATGAGATCTGTCCTAAATTTCCACTGAGTTGTGAGGGCTGTGGGAAGAAGAAGATTCCAAGAGAGAAGGTATTTGAACATTCTTGTTTCATAGCACACACTGCATGTGGTTTGAGTTCTGGCAGAATGTGACTTGAATTCTATGAGCGTAGAAGAGCTAGAATGTTCAGTCTCTATTGAGGAGTGAAGGAAAACAATTAAACACATTTAATTTTGAGAGGCAGCTACCATTCACACCCAGTTACAATGTTCCATAAGGCTCTTAGCACTGGTGTTGTCTCAATTTGTGATGCACTATAATTACTCACTACTCATGGAAAAAGATTGAGTAACTCCACCTAAATCAGACTCTGATTCATGCTATATTTGGGTGCTCACCACAATGACCAGAGAGACTCTTTCCTCCTTGCATAGTGGGTAACTTATCCTAGGCAAACATCTTTTATTGG
>NW_020671760.1:0-1972 GCF_002925995.2 Terrapene triunguis | reverse complement strand
TCTCGATCTTTTGAGTTTCTTAAACATGAACCAAAAGCACCAATTAAATTTCATCAGTTTTTACACAAAAGTGTGTGATAACAGCCTTGGCATTTCTCTGAAGAAAGTCTCTGAGAGTCCAAAAATTTCAATTCCCGACTGTTAAACGTTGCCTGAAAACTTAAACAGCACTGTTCTCAAACTAAGGTTGGGGGAGGGGGGAGGAGGGACGGGACGACATATGACTGATCTGAACGTCCAAGATACTGAATTACAGCTTTACATCTTCAGAGAGCCAGATGCTAGAAGCATTAATTAGCAAAGCCACCACAATATCACTGAGTTGTTTTGAGAAGTAAACACTGACATATCAGACCCTTTCAGATGGGGCTTTCCAATCCCCTCCCACGCACATTTTCTGGCACTCCCTGTAGCTTACCTCCCACACAGCAGGTTGGACAGGAAACAATCTACATCAGAGGTGGGCAAACTACGGCCCGCAGGCCACATCTAGCCCGCGGGACCGTCCTGCCCGGCCCCTGAGCTCCTGCCTGGGCAGTTAGCCCCCGGCCCCTCCCCTGCAGTCCCCCCTCTTCCGCAGCCACGCAGTTGCACGCTCATGCAGGGCAGCGTGGCAGTGTGTCTGGCTCTGGCTGGGCGGCGCGGCTCCAGACATGCTGCTCTGAGCGGCATGGTAAGGGGGCCAGGGGGTTGGATATAGGGCAGGAGGTCCTGGGGGGCAGTCAGGGGACAGGGAGCAGTTGGATGGGGCAGAGGTTCGGTGGGGCAGGGGATGGGGAACAGGGGGGATTGGATAGGGGGTGGGGTCCTGGGGGGCCTGTCAGGGGGTGGGGGTGTCGATAGGGGTTGGGGCAGGCAGGGGGCAGGGAGCGGGGAGGGGGGGGTTGGATAGGGGGTGGGGTCCCGGGGGGCGGTTGGGGCGGGGGTCCCGGGAGTTGGCAGTCAGGGGACAAGGAGCGGGGGGGGGTTGGGGTTGGATGGGTGGGAGGTTGTGAGGGGGGCAGTCAGAGGGCGGGAAGTGGGAGGGGGTGGATAGGAGATGGATAGGGGGCAGGGGCCAGGCTGTTTGGGGGGCACAGTCTTCCCTACCCGGCCCTCCATACCGTTTCGCACCCCGATGGGGCCCTCAGGCCAAAAAGTTTGCCCACCCCAATCTACATCTAGGCAATCAGCTATCCAACCTTTACCTCTAGGACTTTAAGGGAGGCCAGTTTTCAAGTCTGTGGATTTCAACCCCTAGACCTTCTCTCCAAAATAGGACTTCCTCGAGCCATCTCTAACTACAAGCACAGGGCGCTGCAAACAAACATTTCCACTCAGGACAGTGGGATTTGACTCCCCTGCATACAACTATGAACTGGCTGAAAATGGTGCCCCAATGCTATAAACCAGCTTGGAACCAGAAGCTTCCAACAGGGAAATACAACAGAAGTTTCTTCCTAATTTCAAAGACAGAACCCTGGGGTCCTGCCCAGCATTACAGAGCGCTCCAACCACAAAGCTTTAGATGCAATATCTTACTATAACAAACACAGACAATGCTGCAGAACCTTTAATATTAAATTTCCAAGGAGGAAAAAAAAAGTTGAAGCAATTCCAAGGGCCAGCAGGTCTGAACTACATTCCAAGTAAAGACCATTAAACTAGGGTTACCATACGTCCGGATTTTCCCGGACATGTCCGGCTTTTTGGTCCTCAAATCCCCGTCCGGGAGGAATTTCCAAAAAGCCGAACATGTCCGGGAAAATAGGGAGGCATGGTAAGGGGACCCCGAGTGAGAGTGGCTGCAGCAAAACTTAAAACTCCCGCGATCTGCCGATCTGCCAGGGCACAGAGGCGGCGGGCGGCATCTGAGCACGCAGCCGCCTCCTCCCCAGGCTCCAACTTTCCCGGCTCCTGCCACTCTCCACTGTGTGCCAGGGCCAAAGCAACTTCCCCAGCGCAGCAGCAGCCGGAGCCCGGGGAGGAGGTG
>NW_020671759.1:0-1477 GCF_002925995.2 Terrapene triunguis | reverse complement strand
ATGGTACAGGATAACTAAAAACAATTTCATTCACATTGGTTCTACATAGTCAGCCCAGCTAAGGGGGAAAGGTCGTCTGGCCCCCGGCCCAGGAACTGATCCTCGTGCTAGTGATTAAGTAGCACTGGGGGGGCTATTTTCAACGAACTGCCCCCCCACCCCGCCCCCGTCAGAAAATGCTGATTCGTCAACACGAAACCGTTCCAGGGCAATGTCTGTTTCTGTGACGCTTTCCTCGGGGCTGGGAGGGACTCGCTGGTCAAAGCCAGAGCCAGAAGCTGAGCCCCTGGAACAGCCGCTAGCTCAGGACCCGGACTCAGACAGAGCTCGGATTTACCCCTGGGGCTCCTAGGTCCCATGTGCGGGCCCCAGAGCTCTGGGGTAGCAAGAGGGGCTCTCCCCGGTGATTTCCCGTGAACAGTTTCCAAAGGCCTGTTTTCATCCTGCCGCGGCGCGAAGACGAGTGTCGAAACCTCCCCGCCCTCACGCGGTGAAATTCCCGCTTTCCGGCCAGCCTGGTCCCGTGGCGACGGTCCCTAGCTCGCTGGTACCGGCGGGGGCCAGAACGGGCTGAGTGCTCGGCGCGATTCTCTAGCCGGGCGTGGCCAGGAGCCACCCGGCCTGGTTATTTAGCCCCGCTAGTTTTTAACTCTCTCCATTCCCAGGCACCCGGGGTTGCTATCCAGGACCTACCACGGACAGTCTCTTTATACAGCGGGTACTGCTGTCTGAGCCCCCCCACACACACCCGGTTGGAAAATTACAATGAAAATAAAATAAAAATTGTTGAAATTTTCCGTGGAAAAATGCAACTTTTCATCAACAAATATTTCCCCCAGTGTTGGGGGAGGGGTCTGACAAAACAAGCTTTTTGGGGGGATGCAGATGCCCGGTGCCGTCACGTCTGTCCAGTGCAAACGCCAGTTCTCCTGTGAGGAAAGTTTCCAGCCAGCCCCACGTGCGAGGCCCGTGCGGCTCCAGGCCCCTGGGGCTGGGAATCGACGCCGTCTCTGATCCCTTCAGTTCCTGCTCCTGGTCGAACTCCACCCAGGGGTGTGTACATATCGCTTCCTCTTCCTCCTTCCCGCACCATGGATCTCTGGCCCGGCTTCACCTTCCCGCTGATCCTGCTCACGGGCTTCTTGCTTTTTCTGCTGTGGAGGGGGCAGCAGGCCGGGCGGAGGAGCCTGCCCCCGGGCCCACGCCCGCTGCCCCTCCTGGGCAACTTGCCGCAGTTGTGGGGACCGTCGTTGTTACGCTCTCTGCTGGGGGTGAGTTCAGTTCCCGAGTGATTTCTTGCCCTCCGCCCCAAGGAGCAGGAGCCATCGGGCTCTTGGTGGCAGAGGGAGACACAACCCCGACTCCAGGGACTGGCTCTCAGGATCTCTGCCTGGCGCGTCGGGGGCCAGCGGAGGGGGTGGCCGCCCCCAGCTCTTCCTAGGACGAACCGCACGGAGCTGGGGGGCTGCAGCTCCTC
>NW_020671758.1:0-4003 GCF_002925995.2 Terrapene triunguis | reverse complement strand
TCAAGTCCTTCTGCTACCTAGGTAGCACAGTTACCGGCGCCACCAGCGTTGATAAAGAATTTTCAGCACGCTTAAAGTCAGCTGCCTCAGTTTTCGGTCATCTACAAAAAGACTTTGGATAAGACGGGGGGCCAAAGTCTCTACAAAATGCCAAGTTTACAGAGCTGTCGTGCACCCTTGTCTTCTATAATTGTTAGAGACCTGCCCCCTTTATCGGGGCCATATCCAAAAACTGAACTGCCTGCAACAACGCCACCTACGCAGCATAATGGGAATTAAATGGTCTGACAAAATCACTTACAATGAAGTACTACAGCTGGCAGCCATGCTAAGTGTGAAAGCCATGCTAGCACGGAGGCAAAAGTCCTGGGTCAGCCACGTCATATGTATGGATAACAAATCACCTGCCTAAGAGAGTTCTGTACAGTGAATTTAAAAAAAGACAGTAGGAAGGCTGGCCGTCCCAAACTCTGCTACAAGGATTGCATCAAGTGGCACATACTGTCTGCCGGGCTGGATTTAATGACCTGGGAGTCTACGTCCCTTGACAGGTGAGCTTGGCACTCTACTACGATGGAAACAGAACATGCAACAGAATATCGTTGCACTACCTCCACCGACAGTAGGAGGAAATATAGACACCAAGGTGTCCTGGCATGTTTCCTGAACCATACACGTGGATGCTGATTTCCAGTCATAGTCCTACTCCAATATGAGTGACAGTCATTATATATTATTATTATGCAAAAAGGACTAGTGGGATGACCTGGGTAACTATAGGCCAGTTAGCCTGATGTTAATCCCTGGCAAAATAATGGAAAAGCTGATACAGAATTCAGGTAATAAAGAATTAAAGGATAGGAATATAATTAATGCCAGTCAACATGGTTTTATAGAAAAACAGGTCTTGTCAAATAAACCTGATTTCAATCTTTGATGTGATTACAAGTTTGGTTGATAAAGATAACTGTGTAGATGTAATAGACTTTTGTAAGGCATGTGTAGGAAGAGGCTTGTGAGCACCGAAGACAGAACTTTCATAGGATCTGGACCTAGACTATGGAAACTCACTCCCACAAGAGAAAGATGACCATGGATCATAGAATATCAGGGTTGGAAGGGACCTCAGGAGGTCATCTAGTCCAACCTGCTGCTCAAAGCAGGACTAATCCCCAGACAGATTTTTGGCCCAGATCCCTAAATGGCCCCCTCAAGGATTAAGCTCACAACCCTGGGTTTAGGGGGCCAATGCTCAAACCACTGAACTATCCCTCCTCCTTCCAAAGGATTGTGCTGCCTTCAGAATTAAGTACAAAACTAATTTCTTCATCTGAGCATTACCACAACGTGCATGCACCCACTAATAACTTTAATCCTAATCAAGCATATTCTCCTATTTACTGGGGAGGAAGAGAGAAATATTATTTCTCCGTCTTTGCTTAAATACTGCTCAGATGCTAGGGTAGTATGCTCCAATAGAAGAACTGGATGGCTAGATAGCAGCACTGTATCAGGCAGATATAGATTTGAACTTGACTTTTCCCCCATTTTTACCCTTTTATTGCACAAATGATATTTTCCCAGATAAGGCAAAGCCAAAACACTCTATTTCACCTCTTGCAGACTTAACTGTGGGGGCCAAATTTATCCCTGTTGTAAGTCCCGTTGGCCCTGACTGCACATTTGTCCCACCACTAATTTCATTTTTGAACAGCCTTGCTAATTTGTCATCATTGCATAGCTAATAGGTGACTGAGAACCCAGCAAGAGGGCAGGTGCAGAGGCAGGGAAGCACTGAGTAGGTCTAATTCTTCATTAATTGTGAGGGATTGCAATGGGAGTTAGGTGCCTAACCTGCTTAGGCACTTTTGAAAAGCCCACTAGGCACCTAAATACCTTTGTAAGTCTGACCCTGTGTGCTCTTCAGCAAATAAGAGTATCTTAGCCATTGGGGTAATCATCATCATAGTTCTCACTTCTCTTGCATTTTCCATCTTTAGGGCATTTAAAAAACATTAACTGATTAATTCTCCCAACATTCCTCTGAGAAAGCAAAATATTAGTTCTCCCCTTTTACACATAGGAAAACTGAGGCTCAGAGAAGTGACTTAACTTGCTAAATGTCACAAAGTGAGTCACTGGCAGAGCCAGGAATGGAACCCAGAGGCCTGAGAACCAGTCAATTAGAGCCCATGTCCTTTTCTGTTTTATCTCAGATCTTTTTAAGCAGTTTGCTCTAAACAGCATCACCGTTGGACTCAACTTAAAAATGTTAGAGGAATGGGCCAGGAAGCTGACTCTTATGGAACCCCTGCCAGAAGACAAATGTACTGATGTTTGAATCATCCTGCAGCAAATGCAGGAGCATTGTTAAATTCAGTGTTACTCCCTAATAATGTAGCACAAAGAAAAAGGCAAAAACAGCTCTACAGTTGAAAAAGGAAATATGGTCAATTGTGCCTTTGATCCTGAAATGTAAATTCATTGTAATCCAGGTAAGGGAGATCCCTTTGGAAGTAGAAAGGGAGGATTCAGCACAAACACATTCTGGATAGAGCTGGTTAAAAAATCCAGAAAGTTTCATGTAAATGTTTGCATTTCCCCCCTATTTTTATAACTTTTCAACTTCGTTTCTACCTGCTGTGTAGCCAAATAAAAAAATGAAGGGAACAAATTAAAAAAGTGTAAATTATTGTTTTTTCCAGTTTTGACCTACTTAAACTTTAGGTGTTATCTTCTGCAGCCCCCTGACAATGACTGATGAGCCAAAACACCCAAAATGACTGTTTCTGAATTAAGAACAGGAGTACTTGTGGCACCTTAGAGACTAACAAATTTATTAGAGCATAAGCTTTCGTGGGCTACAACCCACTTCTTCGGATGCAGAAGGACCAGAAGGTGTCATCTCGATTATCACTTCGAAGTTTTTTCTTCTGCTGCTACTGATAGCTCATCTCAATTGATTGGCCTCTTACAATTGGTATGCGTACTTCCACCTTTTCATGTTCTTTGTATGTATAAATATCTTCTGTCTGTGTGTTCCACTCTATGCATCTGAAGAAGTGAGCTGTAGCCCACGAAAGCTTATGCTGAAATAAATTTGTTAGTCTCTAAGGTGCCACAAGTACTCCTGTTCTTTTTGCGGATACAGACTAACACGGCTGCTACTTTGTAATCCATGTGTAAAGTGGAACTAAAACATATCTCACAAGGTGCTGAGATGCTTCAGTCCTCAATGCCTGCAAAGCACTTTTGGGAGGTGCTACGTAATATGAGTACAAAGCACTATTATCTACAGCCAGCTAAATTCTCTTTGCACACACAGCTGGACTCCTGACAGTGATGGCCCCCATCACAACACAGAATGCTGGAAGTGTTCAGCATCTCACCCTTAATCTGGACCCCGCGTCCCTAACATTCAACATTCAATATCAGATCCAGGTTAAAATGCTGAGGTGTGAGCCTCTGTTACTGCTGGGGAACAACTGTAAAATCTTAGAGCCTAATTCATTCCACCCAAACTGTAGATGCCAAAAGGATGCCTTGGCATATAGCCATTTACCTTCTCTGCTGTCTGTGTGTGGAAATCAAAATGGCAGTGATGTGTAATGTCAGTGACTGTGCTTGCAGTGGTGGTAATCCCATATTTTTACATTCAAATTGCAGGCTTCTTTCTTTCAAAGTTTGTCTCCAAGTGATTTGCCCAAGGTCACACAGGAGTCTGGACACTGGGAACACAGCCCAGGATCTACTACTTCCCAGTCCTGGCCTTTAGCTCCAGGACCAGCATTCCTCTATTGCTTGTTCTGTGGTCTTATGTTTGAGGTCTATGGATCTAGAAACACCTCTCATATAGAGATTTGTATGGCTTTAGCTGGAACAGAATAATTTTGATTGCCACTACTTTGCTCACAGGCAGAGAGCCACAGGCCAGGTGATCTGCCTGTGGATCTACTTGATTCATAGATTCATAGATTCTAGGACTGGAAGGGACCTCGAGAGG
>NW_020671757.1:0-1380 GCF_002925995.2 Terrapene triunguis | reverse complement strand
GGAATGCCCGCAAGAATGTGACACAGGAACTGGCTTGTGAGAGAGGGTTTTTTTTTAACTTTAATGTCAGGCTGTAGTTTATCTGCTTTGAACTTTGACTGCAATGCCTCAGAATATCTCAGCAGGCATGTCTGGGAGAAAGAAAAACATAGGAATAGTTTGACTTCTATATTGGCAGGGGGAGGGGCAGGATAGAGCTTGATTTCTCTATTGGGGGTTGCACCCCCCTCCCCCAATACCTGCCTCCCTTGGGTTTTCAGGGTGCAATGGTCTCTGGGGGCAGAGCCAACATAGGCTCCGAGGCTTCCAGGAATGGAAATTGGCATGGCCATGGCGGATGTTGACACAGACCCACAGGCTGGGTGGCCCCCTGAGGTGAATCAGGGTGGACATGATGCTTCCTCCCTGAGCCTTGCCCTTCCTTTGCACCCCCCTAGGGGTCACACCCCACAGGTTGAAAACCTCTGGTATACATTTGGGGGGGGGGGAATTCCCCCTATATCCCCCCCCCCCCATTCTCTGCCCATGAAGAAAAAACTCCTGGTTTCTTTTTTTTTTCTTTGAAAGAACTCCATAGGCACAGCTTTCTGCGAATGCTAGTCTGCCACACTGATCCTCTGAGCATTAACACCCATGTTATTCCACTTTGTATGGTAAAATTTCTTTAGGGAATGGCAGGGGCTGGCACAGGGCGAGAGGTATTGGTGCTGATAGAGGGTTTGGTCCTCACTGATAATGCCCCAGACCTCCACTGATGTGTTAGCTGATGAGTCCCATGGATTTCAGAAGAGTCCTGCGTCCAGCCACATCAACGTACTACCTAAATCAAGTCCTCCCTCTCCAGTGCAATCACAGATCATAGAACTGGCATAGGCGTGCGCACGGGGTGTGCCGGGTGTGCCCAGGCACACCCTAACGCAGGGGTCAGCAAATGGCTCCACTCCCTGGCGCGGCAAGCCGTGGGGTCTGCGCTCCCTCGCCGGAGCACCCGGCCGAACGCAGCAAGCCGCCGGCCCCTCCCCCACCTTTCCCCCTCCTCTGGAGCCATGCTGCCACCTGCGCAGCACTCTGGAGGCCGGGGCTGCGCACTCCCGCGGGGCAGGAGCCTCCCATTTGGCTCCGCGGGGAGGCTAGGAGCCTCATCTCATAGTAAGGGGTCCGGTGCCAGGGGGGTTAGATAAGGGGTGGGGGCAGTCAGGGGACAGGGTGGGTTGGATAGGGGGTGGGATGCGGGGGTGGGTTAGGGGCGGGGGGGTCTCTGGAGGGGGCAGTCAGGGAGCAGGGGGGATTGGATGGGGCATGGGAGTCCTGGGGTCTGTCAGGGGGCGGATAGGGGTCAGGGCAGTCAGGGGACAGGGAGCAAGGAGGGTCCTGGGGGGG
>NW_020671756.1:0-1214 GCF_002925995.2 Terrapene triunguis | reverse complement strand
TTCACTGAATCCCTGCCCAGGATGACTGCTGGAAACCTCTTAGGCCCTGTCTATACTGGCAAGTTTCTGTGCAATAAAGCAGCTTTCTGCACTGTAACTCCCAAGTTTACACACTGCCAGGCCACTTAGTGCGCAGAAACTGCGCAGTTGTAGCACTGTAAAAGACCACCCCAATGAGAGACGTACACCTTTCTGTGCCGGGGGTACAGTGCGAAGGTGCCAGTGTATACACCCTGGTCCACTAGAGCCCTGTGACTGGCCTCCAGGAGATGTCCCACAATGCCTGTTATCGCCTCTCTGGTCAGCGGTTTGAACTCTACTGCCCTGCCCTCAGGTGACCAACCGTCATCCCTACCCAGTAAATTCCTTTGGAATTTTGAAAGTCCCCTTCCTGTTTGCTCGGTGATGAGTGCAGTAGTCTCAGCGCATCTTTCCAGGTGGCCATGCCTGCTCCATGCACCAGGCGATCTCCCACTTGGAGCAATGCCGAGCTGCTGGACCTCATCAGCATTTGGGGAGAGGAGGCTGTCCAGTCCCAGCTGCGCTCCATCCATAGGAATTATGATACCTACGGACAGATTTCCCAATGAATGACAGAAAGGGGCCATGACCGCGACCCATTGAAGTGCAGGGTCGAAGTGAAGGAGCTGTAGAATGCCGACCAGAAGGTGCGGGAAGCAAACCGCTGCTCCGGTGCCGTGCCCACAAGCTGCTGGTTCTACAAAGATCTGGACGCGACACTCGGAGGCGACTCAACCTCCACTGCAAAGGCCACTGTGGATACTTCGGTGGCTCGCGTGCCAGTCGAAAGTGGACTGAGCCAGGAGGAGGAAATCTTCGATGAGGATGTGGAGGGTGAGGGGGACCCAGAGGCAGAGGATGACTCATGGGTCAGAGATACATGCAGCCAGGAGCTCTTTTCTACCCCGGAGGAGGCTAGCCAGTCACAGCTGTCGGATATTGGCAAAGCGCAAACAGGAGAGGAGGCCCCTGGTAAGTGAATTTGATTTTGGGAATCACTGAAGTGAGTTGTTGTGGGAAGGAGAGTTGCAGAAAGCAGGCTTGTCTCCCACCACATGCCTACTCTGAGCGGCGGAACAGGCTGTTGATTGACTCCCTCACTTCACGGGAATCTCCCTCAGAGATCTCCAGGAAACTCTTGTGGACATACTGGTCAATCCACTGCTGCAGGTTTCTCGGCAGAGCTGCTTTGT
>NW_020671755.1:0-1187 GCF_002925995.2 Terrapene triunguis | reverse complement strand
AGCTCACTGAACTCCCCAAGGAGTTTGCCGTTGTAGCTGGCGGCTCGAGGACCTGCAGCGGAGGTGCATTCTCTGCAGTGGTGTTGGGATCACGTGTATGATTTGTGGTGCAGTAACCGTGACTTTCTAAATCACATTCCTTTGCTTACTTGGTGCCTTAGTGCTTAAAACCTCCTGACAGACTGTGGGCCCCATGCTTTGTTACAGTGAGGGGCGCAGTGCGTTCTGGGGTGGGAGCGAGGGGCAGCGACCCATGCAGTCCAGTCTGACTGCAACCCCCTAGGGGAGCAGGGGGTGATTGGAGCCTTCGTGCCTGGGGAGCTGGAGATGTTGGCATGCCCACCTCAAAGCCGGTAAACAAGTGTCTTTCTCAGGAGTGGTCTGATGCTGACGAACCAGCCACAGCCCTTGTTTGTTACCCACGTGTGTCTCTTGTGGGCTGTGTCCCAAGTGTTCAGACCGTTGGAGGATGGTGGGGACCAGACAAATGATCAGTCGGACTCCTGCGCACGGTGCCCCGGTCCCTCTAGGCCTTGTTAGGTGATGGTTGGCAAGCAAGTGCTGAGCATCGTCACGCGCCAGAGCGCTTCAGCTGCACAGCTTGTAAAGGGCGTGAGGAGCAGAAAACTGGCCAGTCCAGGGCTTGCTCCCATGGCACCTGGCTGTGTCCCAGAGCTCGCTGTGGGGTGGGATCGCTCGTGCTGCGGGAGCTGGCTCGGCTTTGCTCTCTCCTCTCGCTCGTACTGCTCACGAGCGCTGTGTATTGATTTCTCAATGGCTCGCCTCCTGCCACGCAGACCTGCAGATCCCACTGCTGCTTCTCTTCGGTCGGTGCCCCCTTTTGATTTCAGTGACTGGCATCGTTAGTCTCCTCATGGGGAGGGGGAAGGGCGGGCGCTGAGGTTACAAACCCTCGTTGTCAAAAGCGTGTAGCTTTGACATGAAAACTGTCTCTTGCTGTCTCTCCTACCGTGGTGACTGTTTCGGGGTCGAGTCCTTGGCATCCCTGAAGAAGCTGTGCCTTTGGCTTGCTAGGAAATACTCCGGATCAGTTAAACAGCTTTTAAAAGCTACAGACGTTTTGCGTAGGCCATAAAGGTGGGGTTTGTTTTTAAGCTGGAGCAGTGCATGCTGGGAGCAGTAGTCTGGAATGGCTCAGTTGCTGCAGCCCTGTGTCCCTGCAGGCT
>NW_020671754.1:0-1913 GCF_002925995.2 Terrapene triunguis | reverse complement strand
CCCCCCCCCGAACTCCCGACCCCCCCGTCTCTTGACTGCCCCCTCCAGAACCTCCCTGCCCCTTCTCCGACCCCCTGGCCCCGTTACTCTGCCGCTCGTCCCGGCACGCTGGGCAGCAGGGGAGGAGGAGCGGGGCAGGAGCTCCAGACTGCCGGAGGCGATCTGCGAATGCAGGGAGGGAGGGAGGGATCTCTGCTGCAGGGGAAGCGGAGGAGGGGCTCTCTCTGGCTGTCGGAGCCCCATGTAAGTGGCACCATCCGGCCGGCTGCCCTGTTAGCCGCGCGTGCTCTGCATGGGGGTGGGAGTCCGGACATTTACAAATTCCCCCCGGACGCTATTTGTAGCTCAAAAAGCTGGACATGTCTGGGGGAATCCGGACGAATGGTAACCCTAGATGTGGTACAACACTTCCTAGGTCCCTACAGAACATTGATCTACACCCCCAGAGAGCACGAAATAGGAAAGGGCCTCTCGGTCCCGAAAGCAGTGACTAGGAATGGAGTGAGCACAGGAAGACCGAACAGCTTACCGCGCCAGGAGCGAAGCTGTGAAGTGCTCTGAAGGTCAGCAGCAAGACCACTGCTGTTTACTCTATCTGTTAGTCTTAAAGGTGCCACAGGACTCTCTGTTGCTTTCTATAAACAAAGGCTCTGATGTGGTTAAATTTGCTGAGAACACAAAACCAGTGGGCTAAGGAAGAAAATATACAAGACAAACACTTACATTGATTTGGACAGATCTGGCAAACGGTACCATAAGCAGCTCATTCATTTAACTAGGCTACTTAAAACATAATAAAGATCCCATAGAATCAGAGAGAAAAATCGACTTGGTGCAAAATATCGCAAACCAGACAAAAATCCAATTGTCCCCAGCCTAACCGGCCATGGGAAGAGCACTGTCAGTGGTGCAGCCGGGTGATCTGAATTAACTTCACTGGAGCAGACAGAGGGATTTAAGGGACTAATCCTGGAGTTAATGAGAGTTCGGCCTGAGAAATAATGGAAAGAGGTCATCGGGATCGATCCCAAGCCATGCCCATGGATTGTAGGGATCATTAAATTTCAGCCCTTGTGACTCAGAGAAATCAAACCACCACTATTGATTCATTTGAGGCAGGAGGATTGTAAACAGTTTCTTGGCTCAGCCCAGGCTCCCCAGTCCTTCCCTCAGCCTCCCTGCTGCTTTCTGCAAAACAAACACTTAATGCTTCTGTTTGCAGAGTTTAACCCACTGTGGTCTGATCTCCTCCTTTTCTGGCATTCAAATACTTTCCCAAGAGTGCTGGCTGAGGGCTAGACAATGTTTTCCCTCTTCTCTGGCTTCCATTTCCCCTGTTTCACATGTTCTGTTATTGGACACACACACACACACACACAGACACACACACACACACACACACACACACACGTACATGGAAAAGCAAGTGAGTGTGGAAAAGATTCACACCTACAGCTAAAAATCTAATAACACTCAAACCAAAGCATTGATTTCTCCCCATGGCAGTTTTGCCAAGTTTGTTACAAACCAGAATTGCCATTTCTTCCTCCTAAGCTCCAGTCTCCACAATGTAACAGAGCTCGAGCTGATTTACTGATAATATTCTGAATGTTCCCCACCCAATCGCTGTCAGCACATCTCCCTGACATCCTGACAGGAAAGGCTGAGCAGAGGAGGGTGGTCAAGGAGGTGACCCAAAAAAACCACTAGAGAATATGTATAGCTCACTTACTTGTGCTGCTCTTATTTTCTCAGAGTGTCACTCTGAACACCAGGCCAGTTGTGCACCCATTTGTTATTTGAATCATGGAACCGGAAGGGCCCTCGAGAGGTCATCTAGCCCAGTCCCCTGCACTCCTGGCAGGGCTAAGTATTATCTAGACCATCCCTGACAGGTGTTTGTTTAACCTGCT
>NW_020671753.1:0-1120 GCF_002925995.2 Terrapene triunguis | reverse complement strand
CCCTGGTCAAACTTGTATTTTGGCACCCCTGGCCCCTACTGCCTCCCCGGGCTCCCTACCACCCCGCATTGTCCCTGGGTCCCGCTGCCTCTCCCCGCCCCCCACTTGTCCTGAGCTCCCTTCCATGGCCTCGCACCCTAGGCCCACCCCACTCCTTAACTCCTGACCATGGTGCGCCCCTGACTACAGTACCCTGGTTGGTCACCATCATTGCCCACCTGTAAGGCCATCCCTCTATACACAAGTGTGTCTCTTTATATACAACTCCCTCAACACATCCTAGTATGTGCCTTTTGAAAAGTTATCACCCTGTCTTTTTTGCAACTTGAGGCTGGCAAATATACTGACAAATTCCATAAGCTTTAATGCTAGGGAAAAAAAAGAGGACTTTTCAGTTCACTACTAAGATTTTATGTTCAAAGACCCAGGATGACACATTTCCTGGTGTTGTCAGAATGAAGGATCAACATCATGAATCAATGGCAATGCAATAGACCAGCACAGACTTTTCATATCAATTTATAGTAACAATGACAGCTACGATGAAGAAGGAATTCTTTAAATTCTATTGATACAAACTTTTGGACACAATAAATTATAAATAGACAGGTAGGTGAATTGCAGAATAATCCCTTATTCCTGTTTACTGATATTAGCTGAAATCATGGTAATCAAATCTGAAAATGAAACCAGTTTTCTCCTTTCTTGGCAGGCTTAGGGTTTCAAGAGAGAATTTGTTTTAATCCCCATTAACTTCTTGCTGACAGGTTAAGATACATTCAGAAAAACATATTTTGCAACCCTCTGATATTCATTTTAAATATATTGGCAAATTATATACATTCTGGACAGCTAAGGATAATCTTTCAACTCACTTTCCTGACTAAATCAATTTGGCAATGTGAATTGTCTCTCTAGGATACTGGATAAGCTTTGTCTAGTTTTTTAGATATTCTTTGAATTCAGAGTTTTAATACACTGGTTTTACAGTCACTATAAACTCTTTTCAAATCTCATAAACACAGCCTAAACTAATAGTTGTCCTTTCCATAGACTTTACATTAGATTCATTAACCAAACTGGGAGGGATTGCAACTGCTTTGGAGGACAGGGTCATAAT
>NW_020671752.1:0-1251 GCF_002925995.2 Terrapene triunguis | reverse complement strand
AGGGGCCCAGGAGAGCAGAAATCGGGGGAGAAGAAAGGGAGGGATGTGGGTGAGGGGTCAGAATAGATGCAGGGTCCCTCACAGGGGTGAGGTAAGGGTAAGGGAGGGGCAGGAGCCAGAGAGGGGTGAGGGAGGGGTAGGCCCCAGGGAATCTCTCTTGCTTTGGTGTCACGTGTGGTTGGTTTCTCGCTCAGAGCAGGTCGGTGCTGTCCCCACACACACTGGGGGTGCAGCCCTGCCCCAGAGGGAGCTGCTGGGACTCTCCATGCTGGCGGGCCCCACCTTCCAGCCAGGCAAACACCACAGCCAGCCCCTCCCCTCGCCCAGCCCAGCCCCACCCCCACAGGGGCAGTTGTCTGGATTGCGCTCACTGGGGGGCAGTACAGTGGAAGATTCTGAGGGGGTAAGAATGCACACTAATGGGCTGTTTCTAATGAGGCCAGGGCAGTGGGAAGAGAAGGAGGCATTTCCCCACTTACTGCCCCCTCCATCTGGGAGAAGCTGCACCAGGGACCAGTCCCAGTTCACACCCGCACAGCACGTCTGCACTAGGGGTTTGCACCAGTGCAGCTACATCGGTGCAAGGAAACCCTGGCAGACATGGCCTGAGACACTAGTGTGCCAGGGGCTGTAACCCCTCCCATCACTGGGGTTATGGATCAATAATTACAGGGTCACTGGAGCAGGGGAACTGGACTCTGGGCTCCCAGGTGGGGGCCTGACCCCATGGGCTGCAGAGTCATTCTCACTCCCACGCTCTGGCCCAGTGCCCATGGCAGTGTTTAGACACGGGGGACGTCATCAGACACCTGGAGCCCAGCGGTTTGAGCCCTCATGACATCACCTGGGGGGATTGAACCTGGGGTTCCCAGGTGAGGGCCCAGCCACTGGGCTAAAGGCTAGAACGGAAGAAGCAGCACCTTTTTCTGTTCACTGAAACTTGACAGCAAACGCGAATAGTTTCTGTTGACTCGAAATATAATTTTGCAGCAAATAAACTATTTGTCCAAAACATTTCACCCACCTCCACTGCAAACCTGTCTGAGCAACTTAGGAGCCCAAATCCCAGTGACCTGCAGTGAGTGACTGTCAACACCCACAGAAATGCACAGGTTTGGGCATGGCAGGTTCAGGACATCAGCTATGAAACACTCCAGAGCTGCTGTTTAATTTGCTCTTGGCAGACAAATGCCCCCTGAGGCCTTGATCTCACCCCCACAAATCAGGCTGAAAATGGAGACTCGGCTCCAG
>NW_020671751.1:0-2498 GCF_002925995.2 Terrapene triunguis | reverse complement strand
AGCTAAAAATGAATGCTGTGTGCTGGTTGACTGATTGCCTCTAACGCCAGACCACTAAAACTCATCACATGATCCAGCTTCTTAAACACAACTTGCTTCAATGTTAAAGCCTCAGTTCTTTACTCTGAGGGTGAGTTGAAAACACAAGTATGCAATCCAGTCACAATATAGTGACTCATCTTCTTTCAAACCATTTTCCAGTATTATGACAGTTAATTCTGGGACCAAGAGACACAGAAAATTATATGCCATTCTCTACTTCCCCACAAAAAAAGCAGGAACAATTAGTTAAACTATCTCTAGAGGCTAGTCTGTTTCCTTCAGTAATCTTCTCTTGGGCAGCAAGGCTGAAGTGTAGGTATTTGCAGTCCTGTCTGGGCTCATGGGCATCCATCCTTTTGTTCAGCAACACTGTCAGGCAATTATAAATGACTGCAAAGATTTTTAGCTTAAGCTAAATACTGGACTAGACATAAGTTCAGTATAGACCCCAGCTGAGTGTTCCAGCTATGGGAGAGTGTTGTAAAAATCTCTGGATGTGTGTGCCTGGTTTCTCTGTCGGGAATGGGAACTTGGGTGTCAAGGCAAAAGAGAGCTGAGATTGCCAGTAGTGAATTATGTAGAGTTTCTGGGCTAGCATCCATGCTTCAAATGTATCTAGTTGTGTATAGTCCAAAGTACAGCACACACATTTGGGTAAACTGAGGTGATAAATGATTCCCTTCAAGGTCATATTGAAGACAGGCTTTGTTGCAATATGTTTTGCAGAATTCACAAGGTCTGTCAGTGTACAAAGTCTCATCTCAAAAGTTTTTCTGGCATGACTCAAACAGGCTTGTTTGGCTGACATTGCCCTTTATAATCAAATGAAGTTGTGATGATGAAAGCTAAGGATCCCAGCTTTCCAATGTACTAGACCGTTTAACGCCTGATCTCCTAAACGATCAGACTAAGACAGTAGATGGCCATCGAGGTCTCTAGGTGGTCATTGGTTCCTAAGTCTACCGGTGCATGTTTTGCTCCAATCAGACAGTTGGATCAGAGTAACTTTTTCAGATCCTATCCGTTTTTCGTCTGGCTCCTCTTGAACAGGATGTGACTGACTAGCAAACACTTAATTCCTGACAGCAGTGATGATACAAGGTCTGTGTTTCTCTGTAGAGCAGGTATGAGAGCAGTCAGCCATGGACAGCTGGGAATCAAATTGTTGAGGAGACCATCTGAAAGAAAACAGAGGTCCGTAAAGTGGCCTTCACTGACTGTAGTAGGGAAAGATACACTTTCCCTTACATATTATATACATGCTGTTAGAGACGGATCCAACTCTGTGTGCTTCAGTGGTTCCTAATCACCAATCTAGATTTTAATACGGTGTCCATTTTGTGATATCCGAGGAATGATACCTGGCCTAGTACTGATCATGCCCCAGTAACTGGCACTGACTTTCTCCTGTGCGTTAGTGAGCCTCTGTATAGTGCCTGTGTGCTGCTAGCCTGCTGCATTCCATGGGCACCGAAACCCACAGTGGAGTGTGAGCTCTTTCCAACCAGAGCTCTCACTCATCGGGAGAGTGTGTGGAGTTGTCTGGATGCTGTTGGTGAGATGTTGCTGAGCAACTGGGCTAGTAAGGGATCTGCTTATGAAATTGTATTTGTGCTGTGAGTTTAGTTCAGACTATTCACAACCACAAAATGGCACATTATTCTCGTTATGAGAACATTCATAGAATCATAGACTTTAAGGTCAGAAGGGACCATTATAAAATCATCTAGTCTGACCTCCTGCATGACGCAGGCCACAGAATCTCACCCACCCTCTCCTATATCAAACCCCTAATCTATGTCTGAGCTATTGAAGTCCTCAAATTGTGGTGTAAAAACTTGAAGGTGCAGAGAATCCTCAAGCAAGTGACCCTTGCCCCATGCTGCAGAGGAAGGCAAAAAAACCCCAGGGCCTCTGCCAATCTGCCAAAATTCCTTCCCAACCCCAAATATTGCGATCAGCTAAACCCTGAGCATGTGGGCAAGACTCACCAGCCAGACACCCAGGAAAGAATTCTCTATAGTAACTCAGATCCCACCCCATCTAACATCCCATCACAGGCCATTGGGCATATTTACCACTAATAGCCAAAGATCAATTAATTACCAATTACCATCCCCTCCATAGACTTATCAAGCTTAGTCCTGAAGCCAGATATGTCTTTTGCCCCCACTGTTCCCTTTGGAAGGCTGTTCCAGAACTTCACTCCTCTGATGGTTAGAAACCTTTTGAATCTCCTTTCATAAGACAGGTTTTCCATTCCTCGGATCATCCTAGTAGCTCTTCTCTGTACCTGTTCCAGTTTGAATTCATCCTTCTTAAACATGGGAGACCAGGACTGCACACACTATTTCATAGATTCATAGATTCATAGATTCTAGGACTGGAAGGGACCTCGAGAGGTCATCAAGTCCAGTCCCCTGCCCGCATGGCAGGACCAAATACTGTCTAGACCA
>NW_020671750.1:0-3626 GCF_002925995.2 Terrapene triunguis | reverse complement strand
GTAAGTATCTAGATCAGGGGTCGGCAACCTTTCAGAAGTGGTGTGCCGAGTCTTCATTTATTCACTCTAATTTAAGGTTTCGCGTGCCAGTCACACATTTTAACATTTTTTTAAAGGTCTCTTTCTATAAGTCTATAATATATAATTAAGCTATTGTTGTATGTAAAGTAAATAAGGTTTTTAAAATGCTTAAGAAGCTTCATTTAAAATGCAGAGCCCCCTGGACCAGTGGCCAGGACCTGGGCAGTGTGAGTGCCACTGAAAATCAGCTTGCATGCCGCCTTTGGCATGCATGCCATAGGTTGCCTACCCCTGATCTAGATAGACACAGAGCTCACCTGACTGGTGGAGCGGTGGAAAGAATAAGCTAGTGTCTAGACGGACTTGTGTTGCAAGAGCTAGTTGGATGTGCCTTAGTCCCAATGGACCTGAGATGTTGGTGGCTTGGGAGGACCAACCTGAATAGTTAAAGATGTCCTCGCTGAGGGAATGCAACCACTATTGTAACACAAGTACAAGCTCCCTTCTGCTTTGGGAGGTTTAAAGGATGTGTCCATGGTTAAAAAGGAACTGAGGGCAATTGTGTGGGAGGCTCTCATGCACACACTCCTCTATAGGCTAATTGCTTTGAAATTTCTTGTTGCTGTGTGTGACACAGGGTACACCGTTTTAGTGTGGATCTGTGGAGGCAACACATTCAAAGAACAAAGCTTGATAAGTAACCATTTCTAATTTAGTCAGCCTAACTCTCTCTTAAATCCCTGAATATGTATTGTCCTCCTGTAAATATCTGACAAAGCAGAACAGGCAAAAAAAAGTTTAAGGTAAAATCTAACAGATATACTTAGTAATCTTAATGTGCTAAGCAAGCACTACAAGTGAAAATATTCAAAGCTGTATGCAGAAAAGTGTACTGGTCTCATTCCAACGTGGTTTACTAATGTAAGGGCAGAGTTTCAAATCTAGAGGTAAGCTTAAAGAACCATATGTGCTGCTTTGATTGGAACAAATGGGCATTCAGGTTGAATTTATTTTTTCTTGGGGCTGGTCCACACTGGGGCGGGGGATCAATATAGGAAATGCAACTTCAGCTACGAGAATAGCGTAGCTGAAGTCGACGTTTCCTATATCGAACTAAAAGTACCTACTTAGGGTCCACGCGGCGCAGGCAGGCTCCCCCGTCGACAGCGCTTCCTCCTCTCGGCGAGCAGGAGTTCCGCAGTCGACGGGGGAGCGCTTCTGGGATCGATCTATCGCGTCCAGATGAGACGCGATAAATCGATCCCAGAAGATCGATCTCTACCCGCCGAATTAGGCGGGTAGTGTGGACCAGCCCTTAGTGTCAAAATGACTTTGCAGCTTTTTTCTATAAACAAGGGACTCGCTAGGCATTTTCTATGAACAAAGGACTCAGTCTGAATGGCAGTGGACGCTGCTATTTAAGTTCCTTCTTATTTGTAGTTTTATTTAGTAAATCAGCTTTCATTGGACCTCATTAAAACATTCAGCAGTGATTTATTCACTCAGCAGCTGGTTATCCCTATAAACTTTACACACACAAATCAGATGTGAGTTTCACCTTTTTAGAAGATTCAGCATTTGGCTCTTAACTTTTTTTCCTGCTAGCAAATGGTGCTGATTTTCATCCTCCTGAAATGCATAAAATTCCGGTTTTACTACTTTAATTTTCAAATAAAAAGATAATATATTAATCATGTCAGCTGATTTTGTTTCTGACTTTATTTATATTGCATGGTCTCCTAACTAACTATATGGATTCTACCGTGTCTGATTAAGAATGAGAGAAAACAAATAAGAAAAATACATGGCAAATTTTAACTAGAGTCAGCTACAAAAATATTTCCTGCCCAGTGTTCTTGACTACAGAAGCAAAGGTGCCTTTAAAAGTCTTCAAGGGCACTTTGAATTCAGTATCATGAGGCTAAGCAACCGTGGTGGGGGTTAATTATGGCACTATACGATTGTCTCTGGGAAAGACATGGGTCAGTCTGTACATTTTGGATTTTTCCATTTGTTCACAAATAGTTGAAATTGGGTATGTGGATGTGGACAAATCAGGTAGCAATGTGTCTCCCACACCTATACAGTAATGCAGACTTAATTACTTAATGACCAAGAGGTATCCCTATCTCTAATAATATAAGTTGCCAATACATTATTTAAATTAAAATCTAACTTGCATTGTTAGTGCAGTGACTATTTCAGCAAAATATGAATGAATACTCCATATACTCTGACACTTTTGCATGGCTTTGTGCAAAGGCCATACTTTGCAGTGTTCTTTGTGTATAAAAACCATTTCTCTGTTGGAATATGCTGTCTAATGCTTAAGATCAAATTTCCCTTAGAGTTGTAATAACACAAGGTAACATCCAATTATGATGACTTTATACCATAGGTTGAGGGGTATAAAGCCACCATCACAACAGCTATTCTATGAGACCTCTATAGTCAGGGTCTGTCTGGGTTGAACATTTGCAGTTTCCACAAATACTACTTGTCTTCTGTCAAATTAACTCCTTGTGATAAAAGGATGGCAACTGCACCCAGCTGCCCTGTTAATTACTCAGTGTGAAGCATTGGTACCTGCCCTACATGACTACTGAAGAGGAGTGTGTTTCTACCTGAACTGTAACATTGCCATGAGAATTTGAGGGAATTTTCTTCCTGAGCCCTCTTTAATATGGAATGCGAACAAAGCTCTTTTTATAGCACATTTCACATCTTAAAAGCCTCTAAGGTGCATAATGTAACTGCTGGAAAACTTCACCATGACCTTATAGAAAACTCAGCTTTGTGATGGTTTAAAAAACTAACCTTGCTGACACAGAAAGGATTGAAGAACCTTTGACACTCAACATTCTATGTAGCACAATGTTAATCATCCATCTGGTGCTGTGAACAAGCCCTAGCACAGAGTAAAAGCAAAGCTTTTTCAAAAATATTAAAGATGTTTATACTGTAATAACTAATGACTTTTTTGGTGTCCTGGGGTCAGGTCATGAGCAAGGATATTGGAAAAGTGCAGAAAAACATAGTAAAAAATGTTAGCAGTTGTCCAGAAGAACTTGACTTTAAGGCCAGAAGGGATAAATTATGATTATCTAGTTGGGCCTCCTAAATAACGAAGTCCAGTAATTCCTGCAGGAGAGGGAATTCTTATTCCCAGTGACATAGATGAGAACTATTAAACTAGAAAATGTGAGTCCTAATTTTCAGAATGACAATGACTTGCTTTACATGTAAAGAAGCTGGATCTAATAGCCACACCAATCTACACATTGCCTGAATTTCAGTTGGTTTAAAAAAAACTGTAGGTGGATAGGGAAATTATACACTTACATCTGTAGCAAACTGGGATAGAAAACTTTGGCTAAGATTTTGGTTTGAAGATTAGAAACTGTTTTTTGCCTTCTGTTTATATGTCTGAACCAGATTGGCTTTGTTCAAAATCACATAATCTGCATTAGTTTGTAGACACAAGGGGGGTTCAGCTGTTGGCTATCGCTTTTCCCATGATGAAAAAGGCTGCCTTTTCTGGACCCTAAATAAATCTGATTTTGGCTTCTTAGGTTAGGTTAGATTAATCCTAGCTTCTTAAATTG
>NW_020671749.1:0-1998 GCF_002925995.2 Terrapene triunguis | reverse complement strand
CCTGGGATAGACAGCACGTCCCACTAAAACAGTGATTCTCAAACTTTTGTACTGGTGACCCCTTTCACACAGCCAGCCTCTGAGTGCGACCCCCCCTTATAAATTAAAACACTTTTTTATATATTTAACACCATTCTAAATGCTGGAGGCAAAGCAGGGTTTCAGGTGGAGGCTGACAGCTTGCGACTCCCACATAATAACCTCACGACCCCCTGAGGGGTCCCGACCCCCAGTTTGAGATCCCCTGGGCTAGAGTATCACCAGGGTCCCTCCTGGTCTTAAAATCTATAACTCTGTGAGCATGAGTGTATAACTGGGACCCCCTGGTGCTGCTGTAAGATCAATAATAATTATGGATATGATTTTTGTCATGGTAAAATTAGGCAAAATTCACAGAACAGTCATGGTAAAAATGTACAAAATCAGGGTATAGTCACAGAAACAAAACATGTGTAACAGTTTAACCATAAAGTATTACAGTGTCACATTTACATGAAACAATGTTAATGGCAACAGTTTTCATTTCCTTGTCAAAGTAAGCGATTTTGAAATGAGATATGCATATTGTGCAATCATTTTTTAAACAAAAATAATGAAAAATTATATAACAAAAATAACGGATTCTTTTTAGTAAAGGCCCTTTTGCAAACTGTTGCGATTTTGGTGTAACAAGTTACGCGTAGG
This sequence comes from Terrapene triunguis, assembly GCF_002925995.2. Classification (NCBI taxonomy): domain Eukaryota; kingdom Metazoa; phylum Chordata; order Testudines; family Emydidae; genus Terrapene; species Terrapene triunguis. Next base: position 1,314 of record NW_020671749.1, on the reverse strand, counting down.
TAGATTGTTATTTTTTATGCGACGTCTGTTGTCCCCAAGCACATTTGTAGAAGACGAGAAGGCGCGTTCTGTAGCCGGGTACTGCTAAGCATCGAAGGGTAACTACGGGCAGAGCTGGGAATTTGTCCATCCTGCTTCTCCAGAACTGGAAAACGTCCTCGTTACTCAATTCTTGAACTGCTCTCAGTAAGACCAATATTCTCTGGGCTGGAATGTTGTCTCCAAACAGTGGTATATTTCCAAATACGGTGGTCTCACATGTGCCAAGGTATTTGACTTGATTTGACACATACACAGCATGCAGTGAAGAAAGCGGCATCGGGCTGGCAAAAAGTTCAGTCAGTGTCCATGTCTGACTTGTTCTTTTTTGAGCTTTCCAAGAGTGTTGGTTTTGCTGTTGGCTGTTGGCAAGTTTCGGAGCAGGTCTCTGCCCATAACGCAAGCTCATGAACTGTGGGCTCTTCATAAGCTGTAAGCATGTTCCTGATTCAGGGTGCAAACTCGTTTAGAGCTGGGACTTCTTCAATAACTGCTGCGGATTGGCAAAGATCAACAATATCTTGAACACTTGAACTGCTTCTGTGACCATTCTCCTCTGTAAAGAATGAAACCCAATCCTCAGTGTGTTCACTGTGGTAAAGAGAAGCATTGAACCAGCTGTTCCAGCTGGTTATTATGGGGTTGGTGGGAGGGAAGGACTTTTCCCTCTTTCCATTAGAAACATGCAGAATGGGGCTTTTCTTGCAGGGCAGGCAGTGAAAACACATTGTATAACCACAACTAATTCATTTACTTTCAAAAGTATCTGCTGCCACAGATCGCCCACAATGTTAAGCAAATATGCCATACATGTAAGGTGTACAACATTTTAAAACAAAGGTTTCAAACCTCGATCCTAAGTTTCCCCCATGTACGTGGCATTATTGGTCACAAACACAGTGATGCAATCAAATGGTATTGTGAATTTTTCAACAGTTTCCCATATTGAACAATTCATTTGAGCAATTGGAGACTCGGATACATTGCTGCTGGTTTGGCCATATGTATAGCCAGTGCATCAGCCTCTGCCTTCCCTCAATAACCCATTGATTTGTTGATTTTGTTTCCATAATGATGAGCAGTCCGGTTCTGCGATCCTTTCACACCCCCAGAACGGGCCCCTCTTGTCTTGTAGAAATGATTTAATATTTCAGTTATAATAAACTTGCATTTAATCTGGACTAAGAGCCCGTGTCTCTGAATTTCACCATTGCTAAAGGCCCATGGCTTAAGGGCATTGCTCTGACTAGACAGGAGCTCTTCCCTCCGAGTGTC
>NW_020671748.1:0-1399 GCF_002925995.2 Terrapene triunguis | reverse complement strand
AGGTGGAGCAGCCCAGGATGTGTTCTATGTGCAGAAGCAGCCAAAAAGCAAACAAAATGTTAGGATGCATAAGTAGTAGGATGGAAAATAATACAGAAAATATAATGCCACTGTATAAATCAGTGGTATGCTCTCACCTGGAACACTGTGTTCGGTTCAGGTCACCCCTAGCTGAAAAAAAAAATAGGAGATACAGACACAACACAATGAAAATGATTAAAAGTATGAATGTAGTGGTGTTGAAGCCATGTCAGTCCCAGTATATTAGAGACAAGGTGGGTGAGAACCCATTATTGGACCAACTTCTGTTGTGTGTGAGAGCTCTGTGTTCCATAACTGACTGACATAAGGTTTCTTGCACCTTCCTCTAAAGCATCTCATTCTGTGCACCCTCAGAGACAGGATACCAGACTAGGTGAACTAGTGGTCTGATCTGTTATTTCATTATTCCTAAGTTCATAAATAAGTGGTCTGGGCTTCAGTCACTCCCTCTGTTGTGTGTAAGTCATTGAGAGCTGTGGGTGTTCAGTACCTTGCAAAATCAATTTGAAAACTTTGCTCATGTTTGAAAATTTTGACCTAAACGACTTGACCAAGGTCACACAGCACATCAGTGGCAGAGGAGGGAATAGACTCTGGAAGTCCTGAGTCCCATTCTTGTGCCTTAGCTCATGGAATAGGCTTGATGTTAAGATGCTAGGATACTGAATAGAAAACTGGCTTAAGTGAGAAGCAAAGGGAAGTGACGGATAGAAACATTTCTGTTGGAAAAGGGTAACTATTGGCAAACCCCAGGGGTCAGTTTTAGTGACAGTGTTGCTCATAATAAACAAGTTATTTGGATGAGGGTTTTGGAAATAAGATCTCCAGGTTTTCAAATGCTGGAAGCAGAGCAAATGAGGAGGAGCATTTGAACTGGATTCCAGAGGATTTGGGTGGTTTAGTGATTGGGCAACAGATGGCAAATACCATTTAATGTAGAAAGATATTAGATAATTAGTCTGGAAGCTAGGAGCCAATCTGGGGAATCTGAGCTAAATGGAGCAATCACACTGCCTGCTGATCCCAAGTGGGCAGAGAGAAAATCATTAACCCCATCAGCTCTGCGCAGAGCAGCAATGAAAAGCCACATACAGGATGTGCGTGCATGCATGTCTGTCTAGGCATTTCTATATACATATCACTGCTACCCAGCTGTAATAAAGAGGGGTGACATTGCAGTGCACAAGACCCTTGTTGTAGTAATTAACTACTCAGAATTGTGCTAGATGTTGCAAATAGATCTATGTCTAGTCTACACTTGACTTTTGCCAAATGTTTTCCACTGATGCCCCCGCCCCCAGTTCATCTCCCTAGGGCAGTGGTTCCCAAACTTTAACAACCTGTGAACCCCTTTCAC
>NW_020671747.1:0-5766 GCF_002925995.2 Terrapene triunguis | reverse complement strand
TCACCAATGTAATATTTAATTGTATGTGATTCATGTTTTGTTCAAAGAATGTTGGGAATTTGTGTTAAGTAATGTTTGTGCATGGTTGAGAAACCCTGCCACAGTTTGCCCATTGGTAGCTGATTTTAAGCATCACCAGACAATCTCCCTGTCTGAGACCATCTGCTCAGGGGTGTTTAATCTTGGTAGGCATAAAGTGATTGTTTCAGATGGAGTGCTTTAGGATTAGCAAAGTGTTTATTTTGTACAAGAGTAACTATTATTTATACTGGTTTCAGAGTAGCAGCCGTGTTAGTCTGTATCCGCAAAAAGAACAGGAGTACTTGTGGCACCTTAGAGACTAACAAATTTATTAGAGCATAAGCTTTCGTGGGCTATTATTTATACTTTTTATTATTAAAGGGGCATTGAGGAATCAAATTTGACCCCAAATTCAGGTTTTGTCAAAATAAGCTTTTACAATACAGAATTGTTTCAATTCCTTTGGAAATGTTTTTTAAATAAATAAGTCCCACCACTGTGTATGCAAATGAAACAGTGAGTGGATGAGAACCTGAAAACAAAGTTGAACAGAAATCCTCTATAAACAAAAGTGAAGGCGACTACTCTCTTTTCATTGTTCAGCATGCGAAAACTGCACAAATTAAGTCATCGGCATACTATCAAAAGCAAGTTAGATTTTTTTCATTAAGAAATTGCTTTTTTAAATATATGATATTTAAAATGAACATTTCCTTTTCAACTTGCTTCTCATAAAGCTGTTGCCTTTTCCTACAACCTGATTGCATCATAGAAGATTAGGGTTGGAAGAGACCTCAGGAGGTCCTCTAGTCCAACCCCCTGCTCAAAGCAGGACCAACCCCCACTAAATGATCCCAGGGGGCCTTAAAAACCTCTAAGGATAGAGATTCCACCACCTCCCTAGGTAACCCATTCCAGTGTCTCACCACCCTCCTAGTGAAATATGCCGTTAGCCTTCTTGGCAACAAGGGCATGCTGTTGACTCATATCCAGCTTCTCGTCCACTGTAATCCCCAGGTCCTTTTCTGCAGAACTGCTGCTTAACCAGTTGGTCCCCAAGGCTGTCCATCATAAGTGCAGGACTCTGCACTTGTCCTTGTTGAACCTCATCAGATTTCTTTTGCCCCAATCCTCCAATTTGTCTAGGTCACTCTGAACCCCATCCCTATCCTCCAGCGTATCTACCTCTCCCCCAGATTAGTGTTATCCACAAACTTGCTGAGGATGCAATCCATCCCGTCATCCAGATCATTAATGAAGATGTTGAACAAAACCAGCCCCAGGACCGACCCCTGGGGCACTCCGCTTGATACCGGCTTCCAACTAGACATTGAGCCATTGATCACTACCCATTGAGCCCGAGACAATCTAGCCAGCTTTCTTTCCCCCATAATCCATTCATCCAATCCATACTTTAACTTGCTGGCAAGAAGACTGTGGGAGACCATATCAAAAGCTTTTGATAAAGTCAAGATATATCACGTCCACCACTTTCCCCATATCCAAAGAGCCAGTTATCTTTTCATAGAAGGCAATCAGGTTGGTCAGGCATGACTTGCCCCTGGTGAATCCATGTTGACTGTTCTTGGTCACCTTCCTCTCCTCCAAGTGCTTCAAAATGGATTCCCCGAGGACCTGCTCCATGATTTTTCCGGGGACTGAAGTGAGGCTAACCGGTCTGTTGTTCCGTGGATTCTTCTTCTTCCCTTTTTTTAAAGATGGGCACTATATTTGCCTTGTTCCAATCATCCAGGCCCTCCCCCGATCTCCACAAGTTTTCAAAGATAATGGCTCTGCAATCACATCAGCTAGCTCCCTCAGCACCCTCAGATGTATTAGATCCTGATCCATGGACTTGTGCATGTCCAGCTTTTCTAAATAGTCCTTCACTTGTTCTTTCACCACTGAGGGCTGCTCACCTCCTCCCCATACTGTGCTGCCCAGTGCAGCAGTTTGGGAGTTGACCTTGTATGTGAAGACAGAGGCAAAAAAAGCATTGAGTACTTCAGCTTTTTCCACATCATCTGTCACTAGGTTGCCTCCCCCATTCAGTAAGGGTCCCACACTTTCCCTGACCTTCTTCTTGTTGCTAACATACCTGTAGAAACCCTTCTTGTTACCCTTCGCATTCCTTGCTAGCTGCAACTCCAATTGTGCTTTGGCCTTCCTGATTACATCCCTGCATGCTCAAGCAATATTTTTATACTCCCTAATCATCTGTCCAAGTTTCCACTTCATCCGCATCATTATTCAACGTGTGTCTTTGAGCAATGAAACTTCCCAACAGGAATTAAACTAAGCCAAACATGCTCTGATTGACCGCTCTTGTCAACTGTATACCTGCCACATCCCACAGATTTATTAGTAATATTCCTGGGGGAATTCTTCACCACTTCACAATACAGAATTTTGCAAAAATTAATGTTGTGTATGCAGAATTCCCCCGCCCACACCCTGCCAGAAATGGGCTGCAGTGCTGCTGGCCACCACTAGGGGCAACTGGACTCTGCAGAGCCCAGCTTGTACACAGACACTGCCAGGGGGAGGGAGAGGGTTCCGGACTGATGCAGTTCCCAGCACACCGGAGGGAAGGAGATGGTGGTGCGCAGGAAACTCCACACAAGCCTGGACACAGCATCAGGCTTTCTCCCTCTGGATTCCTGGGCTCTGAGGGGTGAGGGAGCCACAGCTGGGCTCTTGGGAAGGGGGAGGGGCAGGTGTCTGGGCTAGGGGGGACCTGTGGCTGGACTCTGGGGAGGAGAGGAGAGGGGAGGGGGCAGAGAAACAGGAGCTGGGTTGTCATAGGGGTTTCTTTAACTCTATTCCTGGGGGGATTTTTGTGTCTGTATTGTTACACACATACTTGCTGAAAGGTATTTTGAAATAAATTGCCAAAATAATTGAAACGGGTGTGATTATGTAATGTTATTTTGACAAAATTTTAAAATTGTGCACAGAATTTTAATTTTTTTGGCACAGAATTCCCCCAGAAGTATATTGTGCAGCAAACAGATGTTTTTTTCCCCACAGTTTTGGTAAGGAATGCTTAAGAAAGCCCTGGGAATGTCCTGCACTAGTTTTTCTTTTAGCCATCCTGCTTATGCTGTATTGGGGCTGGAGTAGAAGCTATAGAGCACTTAAAAAAGACAAATAAAACCTGTGATGTGCTATGACCACAACTTGCTACACTAATCATAATCATCTCACTGTTACCCTGTTTCCCCTGTCTGGTTCTTCTATGCACCTGTTGTCTCTAATACTTTGCTTGTAAGCTCTAAATGCGACCAGAATTTCATTATATATGTGTACAGTGCCTATCACAATGGGGTCTGGGCCCTGGCCATGGCTGGGGCATCCAGGCACTACTGTAACACAGATATCCTATAATGTGGAATAGCAATTAAACAGCAGAATCCTATAGTGCTTATAGAAGTAGCAGGGAAAAAATGTAAGACTCCTCGCATTCTTACTGATGCAGAGAACCACAGGAAAAGTGCAAAACTTCAGGTCCATTGATGGCAGCAGCATCAGGTTCACCTATCTTGTATCTCCCACGAGAAGATCTCTGCCACCCACAGCCTTCTTGTGGTATAAGAAATATCTAAGTGGTATAAGAAATATCCAAGGGGAGACATTGTTGTGGAAAAAATATAGCTCAGGGGGACAATCTTTCAAATGTTACCATTCTGTGGCTTTAAGACACTTCAGATACAGCAAGCTTGCATGCTGGCCCTGGGCTTAGGGTGATGGATTTCCCTTCCACAGCTGCACATCACCTACACTCCATCTTTTCCTGGGTGAACTGGATTTCACCTAGTCTGTGTGGAAAAGGGCCTTTTGCTTTCGTAAGAAACAACAGGAGTCAAAAGTGAAAAATGTTTTTTTCTTTTGTTCCTAAATACCCAAGGCACACCTGAAAATCTCTCCCTATTCCCACCTACATTCGATATTGGACACGTAGACATAGATACTTTCTTAAAACACACATACATAATGAGCATCAGAAACCTTGGAACTTTCACAGTGCATTTTAAAAGAAACTGAAGGTCACTGGGATCTAATTGCCCTCCTGTTTCTTTAATAGTTCTGACTAAACTTGGCAAATATTGTGACTAGTTTCTGTTTGGCTTGTTTCAAATGAAGGTAGAAACAAAACAAGAATAAAAGGATCAAGTAGTTAAATCTTTGCGTGGTAAGTGCATTGGAATCAGTTGTGAAGGAAAGAAATATTACTGAAGCAATGAAGTTTAATTATCAAAATGCACCATGGGTTCTGACAAGTTGCTGCTTCTCCCTTTAAAATGGACTCAACTATTTAAACGTACAGCTATGTTGATATGACATGACAACGTTACCAATATTTTTTAGCTAACAATCATTTGAAAATAAGGAACAAAAACAAGAAAAACTTTGATGTGGGGGGAAAGGAGCTGTGGTATGGGAAGAATACTGGATATGAGTTACTAAGCACTACATTGAGCCTTTAGGCTCAGCCCCAAGTAGAGAGGAGCCCAGGGAAGGAATTGTTGAATCAGAAAGGGGCCAGTCTTCCCTGATCCCTTCTTTTCTCCTGGGAGGAAGTAATTTACAGCACCTATTTATATGCTGCAGCTCTCTTCTGTCACTGGTCTAGCGCCTATTAGCAGGCAGAGCTTCTGCTCACTCCTCAACTTTTCCTCCCACCTATGCAATGGGAAGAGGTGAAGAGTACCAAGCACATTAGACCCTGTTCTCTTCCCCCTCACCCAAGCCATGATGTAAGGAGAGCTAATGGAGCAGCAGCACAAGGTGCTGGGGAGATGTATCTTATTCCCTTGCATGGCTGCATTAGGCTGGGCCATATTATGGCCACATCTTCATAGAACATGAATACAATGAGGTAGTGGGGCCCATTGAGTTTTGTCAGAGTAATAACAGCAAGCTATGGCTCATTGCCAGAACTCCTTGGCATTCTATTTCTGCCATTGATTGTATGGCCTGTGTCTCAGTTTACTCATCTATACAATGGGTATAATAAAATTAAAACTCAGCAGTTGTCAATCAATATCGCTCCATGGACTTTAGTACTTATCTTCTACACTTATCTACTGCTTGATGGCATTATGAGAACTAATATCTACAAAGCAATGTGAGATCTCAGAAGAAAGCTACAATAGAAGTGGACATTTTTCCTGTTACCTGAATGCTTGATTAAAGAACTGAGATGTGTACATTTTCTGATAGCACAAGGAACAAAAGTAGTATTCAGAATGACTTTGACTTATGCAAACTGAAAGCTTGTTTGGAAGAAAATTTAATGGCATATGTCTTGTCATCTTGAGGAATTATACTGCCACCAGCGGTGTGATGGTTCATCCACTAAGGTAAAAATTTATGGCAGTTTAATTCCCCAAGTTAAAGGGGAAAAAATGTAAATACTGCTGCAAAGGTAACAGGGCTACCAAGAAGCAGATGGTTTTAATTACCTACCTACGAGATTGTTTATATTGGGAATTTGAAAAAGAAACCGAGCTTAGAAACAATATTCATTGTGAAAACACTGTACATTTCAATTAAGCCAGACTTTAAATAGGAATAAGAAGGGATTATTGACTATTATCTGAAGTCAAATTGATACTAAGGGCTACATATGCAAAATGTGTGTGCCTAAAAAACAAAGACCGTAGACATGCAAGATGTATGGAAAGAAGTTACAAATGTATACTTATGGGGCCTGATTCCCGTTTACACTCAGGCTGCTTCACA